>NC_139987.1:3547168-3837168 GCF_963993115.1 Abramis brama
TCATAATGCTGCATGACATTTGTGGGGATTATGCAGCGTGGAGTTGAGTGAAGTGTGGAAAAATGCATTTTGCCATGTCGTGATCTATATCTGTCAAATTGCCATCTCTTCTAAACGGATCACGGTCAGATGACAAAATGTTTAAATGAAGTAGCTGACTCGACAGGCTGAATGTAATACCCTAGCATCATTGCTCCAGTCTTCAGTGTCACATGATCCTTCAGAAATCATTCTAATATGATGATTTGCCCACCATCAGTTACATTTGGTGCCGTGACCCGGATGGGAGTGAGGTTTAGGGGGTTGAGTGTAACGGAGGTCAGCTAGTAAGAGCTGTGCGAGTAAACCTCACTCCTTTGGCCTCAAGAGGTGCAACTAGAGACTGCGGTCTTTAGTGTGCCCGCTTCACATGCCGGAGACGCCGGTTCGAATCCTGCTTGGAGCGGGTCGAATAGGACCGGTTACATCAGCAGGACACAGGTTAATGGTAATTGCAAAGTCACTAAGATGTCTGTTATTAAGGGCCCTATCTTACACCCGGCGCAATGCAGCGCCAGGTGCGACACAAGTGTTTTTTGCCAGTTTCAGCCCGTCATAGTTATCACTTTCACGTCCAGCGCCACGTTGTTTAAATAGCAAATGCATTTGCGCCTATTTGTTCGCCCATGGGCTGCTGGTCTGAGAACGAGGTGTGTTCAGGCGCATTGTTGGCGCGTTGCTATTTTGAGGCAACTGAAATAGACTGCGCAATTGACCAACTGAAACCGAGCGCATTAGTAATATGAGCCTATAGGTGTGTCCACAATGCGCGTACACTCTGCTTATTACACACACAGGGACTCGCAGCAGCACACAAACATGCCAAATATTAAAGTGGCGCTGTGCAGTTTTGGCAATTTCGCTTTTTGCTCGCAGGTTTCTCTGTAGAGCTCCCCCTACAGCTTCAGAATAGATATTTGACAACACTGTCATAAAAACTTGTTGGCGACTCTCCACCCTTCCATCTTCTCCCTCTGGTCTTGTGCATTTGTTTTCAAAGAAGCCGGCGAACACACGGAGCCATGTCCACTAAGGTGTGTACGATACACAGAAGGCTAGCATATAAACGTATGTGTGCAGTGCCATAAAGCAATTCGTTACATAGCGAGACCTGATATCACGCGATACTTCCAGACACTGAGGCTGGCGGCCCGCCGGCCCAAAGTTGCAAGTGTGTTTTTTCCGCTCACAGGCGCTAGGGGGAAGCGAGATGGCCACCATTCAACCTGGAAAAAGTCATATAACCATTCCAATGACTCCGAAGCTGTTCACTTAAGATAAATTAAGCTAAAAAAACCCTGCATAGTTCCCCTTTAAAAATAAAAGAATTACAATGTAAAAGATTAATATTGTGTACATAAGGATGTGGTGGAATCCGGCTTGTCCCGTAGATGGTCTTGCTTTAGCCTTGCGCACGAGCAGATCCATTTCCTCACTAGAGAAGCGTTCAGTCTTTCTTCTTGCAAATTCCGCCATGTAAATAGCGAATCCGCCATGGCACGAGCGCAACTGGCTTTTAAAAGGAATGGGAGATGAGGTTGGTTTTATGAATTGGTTTATGACATGTTACGCCCAAAACACACCCATTACTAATTAAGAGAATAGGGACAACCCTTTTAGACCATGCGCCGGGTGCGCCGACCATTTTTCCCGTCGTTAAATTAGCAAAAGTGGATTCAGACATGCCCTAAGTGCACTTGCGCTTTAGACCATGCGCTTAGATCGTTAAAATAGGGCCCTTAGAGTCAGTTCTAGGTAGCTCAGCTCTGAAAGAACTATAGGGCAAGTATGGTGATTTTAAAGGGATAGTTCACCTAAAAAAGAAAATTCTGCCATTTGCTCACCCTCATTTCATTCCAAACCTGTATGTATATTTCTCCTCTGTGGAACACAATTTTTCACCATACTAACCAAAAACAAGCAATCCATTTAGCTCATGCTAGGGTAGTCTCGTCTAAATGCTGCCAATGGGGCAAAGATGATCTATTTTCAGCCTCAGACAGGCGGCTACAGTTGAGCAAATCTTGTCTGGAGGCCATTGGGTTGGCACTGAAAAAGATGGATATGCAAGTCATGCAGAAGAAAAAAGTCATGAGATCGTTTTACCGCTTTTAGATCAGGCGATTTGGCAACAGATGAAGAGGAAATGATCATTGATGAATAGGGACAATTTGGCTAAAGAATATTATACCATCCCAATGTATAGATTACAATACGTGCTTCCTTTTCAACAAGACATTGACTGTACCTGTATATTTTTGGTCATTTTATCTAAAATACTTGCTAGTTAATCTGCAAAGCTAGAATTAAAATTTGACATCCGATCAGAATCCATCCGACTTTGACAAGCTTTAGCATTTAAAGCGGCAGGAGACAAAACTTTCATGGTTATCGTTTATCGAAATTATCGTTCATTGGTTTGGACACTAAGGGCCAGAATGACTAAACAGGGCAAATTAGCGTGAGAGCTCAATACCAAAAAAGCGCTGATGGGAGTGTGAAGTTCTGCTCGTGATCTACTGACGACTGTCAAATGAAAGAACACAGACGCAACCGGATCATTTCCATAATGACAAATGCAATCTACCAATTAAAGTCTGGTTTAAAACATGCTTCTTTTGGGGGTGGTAAAAAATGGTGCAAACACAAGTAAATTGACGAGCGCACACCTTAGTAAATCACCTTGCGTGATTCATTTAAATACTCTCTGCCTATAAATTTTGCATCTGAAAGTGAAACTCCTGCAAATGCATATGCAATAAGGTCAGCCGCAAAAATTAACCTGTCCACGTCTTTTAAGCTCTAAATGTGTGTCTTTATTAAATCCTGTCAGTCGTTTTTTAACGCCAAACGAGGGTTTGTGCTTTCGAAAGCTGTTAGAAAATCTGGTAAAATTGTATGTAGCTATAGTAGTCGTTCTTTGTGTGAATGGGCCTTAAAGCAATAGTGGTTGGCAGATATTTATAGGGCACATTTATTTAAATACATTTTTTTTTTTTTTTAGTTTGATTTACTTAAAGATTTAAAGTTTGAATGACACCAGAATGTGGAGTTTAGCCAATCATAAAAGAGATTATTTATATAGAAGTTTTAAAATGGATGTTAAACCTCATTTGCAACTTGTTTACTTCACTAATCTCTCATTTTCAAGTAAAACAGCTTACTCAATAAGGGAAAAATAATAAATGATTTTATCCTTTTAAAAAGGATTAGATTGTGATGAAATGCATATTAAAAAAGTAAATAGGCTCAATTTTGATTTCATATTGACATTTAAGGCAAAGTAGCAAAACTACAACTTGTTTTTGGTGCATATACACCTTAAGTGGACTTCAGGGAAAAGCATAACATACTACAGAAGCGCTGGATATGGCCCATAAATAATAGTTAGATGCTGAATGATATTATACATCATATTATTCCACATTAGCTGCCGATTTCAGCTGGGCTTGTTCTCGCTGTGGCTCAGAGTTGGGTTGAATTCACAGCACACCTCTGCTGTCTGCCTCTTAATGCACACCAGGGAGGCTTTAATTAATGTCTTTGTGTGCACTTTGGACTGCCGAGGCCATTGATAATCTATCTCTCTCTCTCTCCACAGCAATACATTATCTAAATGCGTTTTGCGCTGACAGGATGTCTGCTGTGCATAAGCACCTGTCCTGAATCAAGAAGCATTTAAGTAGTTGCAAAAAAAAAACAGATATACTGATTCTATCTGTCAGTGTGATATTGTAAATTGTGGTTTAATCCTTTCAGTGCATGCTTCTGTGAAAACTGTGGAGTTTCAATGAGGGAATGTTTGAAGATTTATACTATGGCTGTCAAAGTTAACGCGTGCGGTTCAATTAAAATCCTGAGCACTGTTTGTTCAAAGCATCTCTATTGAAATAAGCACCTGCTCTTTTTAATTAAGTTGTTGAATGTTTGACTTTAATGACTAAATTTTCTCATCAGCCCTGAACAAGTACAAAGGCGCCGATCGATCGCATTAGTAATGTAATCGCCTCTGTATTGTGCTTGATATCTCTGCAGTCTGTAAGCCGGGATTTTACCGATCAGCTCTTCAGACCAAAAGCTGCAGTAAATGTCCTCCCAGAAGTTTCACCAAGGTGGAGGCTTCCACCTCCTGTCAGTGTGAGCAGGGATACTACAGGACCGAATCGGACCCCACCAATATGGCGTGCACAAGTAAGTGGCACCTCTGTTATGTGCACCATATTTTGTATAATGTCTGTAATTTAGTCGTGATACTGTATCATCTTGCAGAGCCCCCTTCCGCCCCACGAAACGCCATCTCCAACGTGAACGAGACCAGCGTCTTCTTGGAGTGGACCGCCCCGGAAGAGACAGGCGGACGGAAAGATGTTCGATACAATATCCTGTGTAGTAAGATCAACACAGATTCGGGCCACTACGAGCCGTGCGGAAGCCACGTGCGATTCCTCCCCCAGCGGACGGGTCTGAGGAACACCTCCGTCATGGTCGTGGATCTCCAGGCTCACACCAACTACACCTTTGAGGTGGAGGCTGTGAACGGGGTGTCGGAACTAACTGCCCCTTTGCGCCAGTATGTCTCGCTCAATGTCACCACCAACCAAGCCGGTGAGTAGATTCGTCCCTCTGGAATTGTTCCCATTACATGCTTAAGCCTAACATGACAGAGTTCATACTGTCTGCTAGAGCTTAAAACTGCATTTGCAATTCATTTAACTTGTGCAGTGTGACATATATCAGTCAGAGTAAAACAAAATTTGCATCTGTAAATGATGTAGAGCGGGGATATATTTGATCCTTAAACGCAAAGTATGATCAGGACAGCCATCTAACGTTGACAAAGTGGACAAATTGGAGCTGAGGGGTATGTATAAGGGGAAATGAAACTAAGGTATTTAACTAGGTATACACATAGGGGCTGTTTACACAACACCGCTTTCAACTAAAAACGTACAACTTTTTATGCGCTTTGGCCATTCGTTTACAACGGCGTTTTGAGTGCCTGAAAGCGCAAACTTTTGAAAACGTTTTTTTTTAAAGTGCAAGTTTTTGAAAACGGTCTCCGCGTAAACAACAAAAGCGCGAATCTCTGAAGACGATGACGTCATGCATGTGCGCATTACGTTTTCAGTCTATAGTGTTTCATCGCCATCTAATGGCCTGGCAGCAGAATGCAGCGTTTTTAGCCGTTTTCACAGATCCTTGTGAATGGGGATTGTTTTAACAATGGTATTGTCTATACGTGGAAAACTCATAGGAAAAACTTCTCCGTTTTAAGCGTATCTGTAGCAAGGTGACATGTTGTGGGAAGAAGGAGGCGGGAACCGGCAAACATTCAAAAACTTTAATAAACGTAAAATAAACAAATACAAAATGAAAGTAAAGACAGCAGCTCCTCACGGACGACTGCTGTCACATATAACAAAACACAACATAAATCCAGGCCTGGCGTCTCTCTATCTCCACTGTCGTCGATCCTCCTTTATGCTTCTGCTCCTCCGTGAGAGATACGAGACCGGTGCGTCGAGCAGGTGTCGCTCATTATCAATCACGCCACCGGCCTCGCGCCGTTCTCTCGCGGCCCTCGGCCTCGTCCTGCTCGCCAAGATATCATTGTCATGTAAACGTATCCATAGAAACACTGGGAATAAACAAGGTATTTAACAAGACACAGGTGAAACACATGAGGGCAAAAAAAAAAAAAAAAAAAAAAACATGGCATACTGAACTGAGAACAGGATAAAACTAACTTAAAGTCCAACTGAAGCAAAACACGAACACAGACAAGGCATGACATTAAAGCTGCATTTACCTTGCATGGTTCAAGCGACCCATTTCTGATTTTTTCCTCCCATGTGGCACAGATCAAATATGACCCACGAACACACGAAGCAGGAAAAAAGCACATAGATTCCGATATTCTCAGATCAGTTTCAGGCCTCTTTCATATGTGGAAATAAATCTGATGTAAATCAGATACGTGCATTTGCGTCTAAGCGGACAGAATGTATATTCCCGTCAATAATTGTGTTATGTTATCGTACGTTATTGAAAATGTGACGGTGGCGAAAGACATCAACTCAGATGGACACCAACCGCGATCACATGACTTTTCAATGGCGCAATGGAGGATGAAGGATCAACCCAGTGGAGTCATGCAGAAGTTTTATGTCTTTTGAGCCTTTGGGGTGAGGAGATTTCTTCTGCGTCCATTGCAAATTGCGCCATTTTTACTTCCTTTTTGGCCTAAACTTTTCCATGTCAGTATTTCTACCTTGGGTTGTTTCGCCGAGTGTGTTGTGTAAATGCAGATATCGGATATGAGTTACTTTTAAAAGAAGATGACACCTGGTCGTCCAAAAAAAACCAAAAAAAAAAAAAAACCTGATATAGTCAACAAATTGGAATTGGCCATCAAGACCTGCAGTGTAAATTCGGCCTTAAATGTACTAAAGTCCTACTAAAGTGAATATAAAACTTTTTTTTTTTTTTCACTATAAAGAACCTTTTGTGCAATGGAAAGATTAGGGAAACTGTTAAAGAATCTTCATGGAACATGAATGTCAATAAAAAAATCTTTATTTTTAGGAGTAAAAAAACCCCCCAAAAAACAGTTGAGATATTAAACAATATAAATAAGTTTTCTTTTCTACAGGGTGATATTATTGTTTAATCTCATTTCCCCCACCCACATGACCTTGTTTATATTATTAAAAAAAGAAAATTATTTCAGAGATGGTGAAAGTTATTACATTTTAAAGAAAAATCATGAAAACAGACAATTTAATTTAGAATAATGTGCACAATAATACCTGAATTAAATAGAGTAAATCCTTATAAAGGAAAATTTCATTACTTGCTGCCTTTAACATGATAAAAAAAAGAAATTGTTTACTGTAAACAGCAGGTATTTTTTACACTCTTTGACCAGTCAATTCACCACATTTATCATTTTCATGGTTGTCATGTTACCTCTTATTCACATATATAAAAAGGGGGCTAACAAGGGTAACTGGCACTAAAACCTTTTCAATTCAGTAGCACCTCTCCTGACTGCCATTGACTTTTCATTAAGCTAATGATGACCCTAATGGACACTGAAGCGTAATCTGCTTTATCTGTAAGCGGGTCTGTAATTGCTGGGGATTGCCCAGAGACAGCGGGGTGGGGACTCCTGTGTGTCCCTAATGAGTGTGTCTGTGTGTGTGTGTATCGTGGAAGTGTTAGGGTTGATAAGGCACTTTTGAAATGAAGGATTTTGCGTGAGCCGAGTGGAGGTTGCAGAGGAATGCTGAGCGCTTTGCCTCTGCGGTCGGGATAATCCGCTCGTTCGATGTGTCGAGTAGCGGTCATGTTTTATGTGAACTGGATGGCTGGGGGCTAAGCGAGAGGTTTGGCTGGAGTTCTGAGACCAGATGTGCTCACAAAGGTGCTTTACTGTCTGAACGTGAATCGCTATAGAAATATTGAGGGGGAATTCAAGCTTCCACTGTGTCGACGGACTGAAAATCACTTTTCCATTATCTTGCTTTTGTCTTCCCTCGTTTGAAGCACAGCTCTATTTGAAGATCTTTTGTAGGCCAGCATTCAAAGCAAACACATTCTGGGATATTCCTACTGTGCAGTACATTACATGTATGTCTTAAAGTGCCCCTATTATGCTTTTTCTGATATTACCTTTCATGTAGTGTGTAATATGGCTGTTGGTTAATGTAAAAGGTCTGCATAGTTTCAAAGTGCAGATAAGTGGAGTTATTGTCTCTCAAAAGAAAGAAATTCTGAACTGCCTGAAATTGAGTCGAACCTTACTTCCTATGTAGGTTTGAAACTAATTTGCATAATGACAGCCTATGGTCTTCATTGGCTGCCCGCAAACAAACACTGTAGTTGTAGCTGAGGCCTGTAAGAGTTGGTTTCTTGTTGTCAACATGTCGAGAAGATACTGTTTTCTGTACTGTTAATGCAAATCCACTTTGCTTCCAAAAGATGAGGACCCGTGATAGAATTGATAGAGTAAAAGTGACGCCGACGCTACTGTTTGCATCACTGTGTATCAAGTGATGAGGAAGATCCAGAGCTGCTGTAAGCAGAAGACCAATCAGAGCAGAGTAGACCAATCACAACAGACTGGGTCATCTGACCAATCAGAGCAGAGTAGACCAATCACAACAGACTGGGTCATCTGACCAGTCAGAGCAGAGTAGACCAATCACAACAGACTGGGTCATCTGACCAATCAGAGCAGAGTAGACCAATCACAACAGACTGGGCCATCTGACCAGTCAGAGCAGAGTAGACCAATCACAACAGACTGGGTCATCTGACCAATCAGAGCAGAGTAGACCAATCACAACAGACTGGGTCATCTGACCAATCAGAGCAGAGTAGACCAATCACAACAGACTGGGTCATCTGACCAGTCAGAGCAGAGTAGACCAATCACAACAGACTGGGTCATCTGACCAATCAGAGCAGAGTAGACCAATCACAACAGACTGGGTCATCTGACCAATCAGAGCAGAGTAGACCAATCACAACAGACTGGGCCATCTGACCAGTCAGAGCAGAGTAGACCAATCACAACAGACTGGGTCATCTGACCAATCAGAGCAGAGTAGACCAATCACAACAGACTGGGTCATCTGACCAATCAGAGCAGAGTAGACCAATCACAACAGACTGGGTCATCTGACCAATCAGAGGCTCTCTGAAAGAAGAGATTTATCACTGTAAGTGATTTAAAATTTTTTTTTTGGACATGCATGTAAATATGTTGTAGGGGACATTCAAAAAAAAATTAGGCACCTTTAAAATAGCATAACTGGGGCATTTAAAAATAAATAAATATATGTATTGAATAAAATACTAACAACTTTAATTGAAGATGGAGATAATTTTGGTTAGTTTTATTTTTCATAATATCATAATATCAGTGTTGTTATTGTTAAATAAAACTAAAATTATTAAAATAATTCACTTGGGTTACACTTTATTTTAAGGTGTCATTGCTACAGTGTAATTATATATTTAAGTACTGAGTAATTATAATTAACTACATGTACTTACTATAGGGTTAGGGTAGGATTAGGATTTGGTTGAGGGTTAGTTGCATGAAATTATGCATAATTTACTGTTATTGCTACGGTAAGTACATATGTAACATATGTAACAAGGACACTGTAAAATAAAGTGTTACCTTTACTTGATTTGAAATTAAGCTAAAATAAATTAAAATATTATATGAAAAACTCAAACTTAAAAGAAATTGAAATAAAATTTAATATTTTGCCTTGGCAACTAACTGAAATATGTTTAAGTTAAAATATTACATGTCTAAAACCAACACAGGAATACATCAAAGCAAAGTAGTGTTTTTTTGTTGTTGTTGTTGTTGTTAAAATTGACTTATAGAAATGACAAAAGCACACAACAAACTTACTCAAACTTAATTAAAAAATAAAATGAAAAGTCATATGTCAGTCAAGTCATACCCTAACATAAGACTGAAATGAAAAGTTTTTGACTTTTAAAACTAAAAAAAAGCTATATAATTATTATTATTTTTTTAATTATAAATATTTCTAATCAAAATATTTCAAGCAAAACAATTTTTTTTAATTGTCAGTTTATAAGTATCCCGAAGTCCTCAATTGTACTGTTTGTCTTATCATATACCATAATAATATAGTAATAACATAAAGGTATTATAATCAAAGCAATGCTAAACTGCTAGTGGCCTATAAATCAATATATGAATACGGAGGTGAACCTCAGGCTTACAGACCCGCAGCACAGCAACGCAATAACAGGCGCAGGTGTTACAGGCGTAAAACATTTATTTCCACTTTGCGTAATCCATTATCCTAAACTCTCAGGCCTTTTTTTGCCACCTTTACATACAGACACCGCATTGTAATTTAGGGAGAAATATTTAACATAATATTTGTGCCTATTTCCGTGCCGATGCATCTCTGTCACAAAAGCACAGCAGATGCGGTTACAGAAACAGTCTTAGGGTGCTAATTTATTTCACCAGGGCTGTGAGGGTACAGTATTTCCCCCTGAAGAGACGACTTCAACATCTGCTCAGCTCATTAAGTTACTCTCAAATCAACAGAGGAATTATGCTCTTTAAAACACTATTAATTATGACAAGCAAAATGATCATTTCTGCAGCACAAGGCGAGCCGCCACGCATAGTCAACAAGGCTTGTGTGCGGAGCGTTAGCTCGCTAACGCGGATCTTTACAAAGACGCAGATGATATAAATTCTGTTTTTACTTCTGAAGTGGGGAGATTTTTAGAGCTGGAAGCAGATTGTACAGGTTGATCAAATGCTCACTAATTTCCAGCATTTTCGAGTGAGCGGGATTTCAAAACAAACTGAATAGTTTGCAGGTGCCAGCGATTAGCGCTTAGCATTGGCATGCCTCTCAAGTGCTTTCCCTGATAAATGTCGACAGACGCATGAGTGGAGACATTTGTGGAGCTCTTTTTTTTGCCGAATTATTTTGTGAGCCTTGACTGTTTTCTCATTGACTGCTGAGTACATGAAGTATCATTCTGAAAAGAGTTGTGACACTAAGTATTCTCAAAGCCTCTCAGCAAAGCTCTTCTGGCAAGCGGCTGTGAGCACTTGTGCTTTACTAAACTCGACACATCCGTTTGAGTCTCTGCAGATGGTGACCCGGTCACTAGTAGGGAGTAACTAACTAAAAGTAGCAACACAGCTAACTTTCAATAGTTTGATAGCCATCTTTAAAATAGTGTAGCTTTCCATTAACATGCTAATTTCAACTAGTAGCGTCACATTATATCGTGCATACGGCTTTACAGTCAAGCAAGCTAATAATCAGCATCTCACGTACAATGTTAGAAATTCATGTTCATGCCAATAAATTGGTTTGTTTGGCCAGATCATGTAAAGGCATTCATTTATATAAAAAATAAATAAAAAAAGATTCATCAATTTGATATAGTTAGCTATGTTTTGTTTTTAGCTACATTGTCAAAAGATTAGCTTGACTCTAGTTTGACTACTTTAAATCATGAGTACAGTAGCTTGTATCTACAAACTTCAGTTTCAAAGTAGCTTCGTCGGCTCTGAAGTAATTTAAAGCTATGATTTAACTTTGTCTGATTAAAAAACAAAAACAAAATGTTCTTAATGAGAGAGAGCAAAAAATCCCTCATCCAAACCCTGTATTTACCGAATGCACTATTCGCCTCTGTGTGTGTCATGTCATATCCATACACAGTGTAAAGTAGGCTATAGCATGACACTGAAATAGTTTTGTCACATTAAATGAGAAAACTTGACCATGGATCATTTAAAACAGCAAAACTCTATAGGAAAAATGGAACCTTGTTTCCGCCATAGACTAAATTAAACTAATAAAATAAAATAAACTAATTGGGACTTTTTATCTCACAATTCTGACTCCCCCTTGCAATTATGAGTTTAAACTCAAAACTGTGAGATATAAACTTGTAATTGTGAGAAATAAAGTCAGAATTGTGAGGGCCAGATTTACTGCTTGCTCCAACGCAAACCCCCTTTTGGCGTTGAAAAACTACTGTCGGGATTTACTAAAGACACACAATGAAAAGTGAGCGCTGATAAGACGTGGACAGGGTTATTTTTGCAGCTGAACTTATTGCATATGCATTTGAAGGAGTTTCACTTTCAGATGCAAAATTTATAGGCAGAGAGTATTTAAATGAATCACGCAAGGTGATTTACTAAGGTGTGCGCTCGTCAATTTACTGGTGTTTATACCATTATTTAACACACCAAAAAAAGCATGTTTTAAACCAGACTTTAATTGGTAGATTGCATTTGTCATTATGGAAATGATCCGGTTGCGTCTGTGTTCTTTCACTTGACAGTCGTCAGTAGATCACCAGCAGAACTTCACACTCCCATCTGCACTTTTTGGAATTGAGTTTTCACGCTAATTTGCCCCATTTAGTAAATCTGGCCCAAAAACATGCAATTGCGAGAAAAAAACCCTGATTTTTTATTTTTGAGACAAAAAGTCTGGATTATTTTTTTTGTGGCGAAGACAAGCTTCCATAGGGGACTCGCCAGTTCTCACCAAGAAAAAAATATTTATTTGATATTTTGTCCCTCAAACTACATTCATCTGCACAGAGGAGCAGAGCCGAAACAACCAAAACAATGTTCTTCTGCAAGAAACATAATGTATATTTTTTGAGCCAAAAGTTAACTAGTCACTTATTTATTCTAACTATATGACCTTAATCATCATCAAATGTTAAGGACAAATTAGTGCTGGACTGTATCTGATAAAAATGAAATAGCCTATTTTGCAAACTGTCTTGTGAACAAGTGCTAAGTGATAGTTTAAGTTTAGTTATGTGTATGTTTATGATTACCAAGCAACATTGCATATTGATACAGAGTACAGTAATATATATATATATATATATATATATATATATATATATATAATTTTTTTTTTTTTTTCATTACAGCTTTGAAAGTGGCTCTTCCAGTCTGATTGTCATGTATTACTTTTGAGTCTTTTTGAGTTTTAACTGAAGTGTTGCATAATTTATAACTATAATTTAAAAGACTGGGTAAGACATTCTATAATAATCATAAATGTTTCTTGATCATCAAATCATCATATTATAATGATTTCTGAAGGATCATGTGACACTGAAGACTGGAGTAATGATGCTGAAAATTCAGCTTTTTATCACAGGAATAAATTACATTTTACACTATATTCTAATAGGAAACATCTATTTTAAATTGTCCTAATATTTCGTAATATTACTGTTTTTACTGTATTTTGTGAATACTTCTTTCAAAAACATTAAATTCAAAAAATTACCGACCCCAAACTTGTGCATGCTAAAAAATAAATAAATAAACATAAGATATAATTTAAGATATATTGTTTGAAAATATATAAAACTTACTTTTTACTTTTATTTTAGACTGTATTGCTTCTCAATTCTTGCTTCTCAATCTAATTTGTTTTTCAAGTTGATATTTCTTTTAATGGAAATCGAGACGATGTGTTTTTCGTTGTCCTAGAATCTGTGCGCTTCTTTCTAGCCAGATGCTATATATAAGGGCAGATATGTTTGGCAAATACAAGATTGTATTTCGTAGCTAATAGTTCTCAGGCCAGGCCTCTGGCTGCATGGCACAGGAGTCTGTTGGCAGGAGTTATATCTCAGGCCTGGATTTGGCCGGCGGGCCGCTCGGCTCTGCCAGGGGTTCTTCATCTTGCTTCTCGGCGGGGCTCCCCAAACAACACTTGTTTACAAACACACGGCCTGTCGAGATCGTGGTGTTGGCATCGATCCGGGGCCGGAGCGGAGGAGATGACCTTTCTTACCCGGATGAAAACCACAGCCCGGCATGCTAACTTCAATCAAATTACATGCAGATATTTGCTTGGAAGATCTCGCCTACGCAAAACCCAATATTGCCTGGAGTGGCTGTGGATTCGCCAGGAAGTGATGCTGTCGGGTTCTTGCTTGACAGCTGCGATTAAGCTAAAGCGGCTCGTCTGTGTGAAGCAAAAGACTAAAATAGTTCTCTACACGAGTTTGGTGTGGAAGTAGTGACATTTCTTGCTGTTTCGTGTTAGCGATTCCACGACTGGCGCTGATATCGAGCAGCTTCCGAGTTTAAGGATTCTCACACTAGATGAAGGCAACACTTCCCATTTGGAGGCATTAATCCGAGTGCTATCATCACACTTCCTCTGACACGTTTTCCCGGGGAAGGCTAGCGTTCCATCTGTTAATGAACTGAGAGCGGGACCTTTGCACTGGGAGTTGTCAATGGTGACAAGATCTGTTGAGGACTTTATTACTTTTGCGTGTAACTCACTGTTTGGCAAGTGTTCTGAATCTTTGGCCTTTTGGTCATTTTCAAGCTGTGAAATAAACACTGTCTGGATTTCTCACATTTATTAGATGGTCCACAATTTACTCAGCAAAGCATGTTAGATGAAACCTATCACTGAACTAGAGCTGTGAAACTTCACACGGAGGAAAGCTGTACTGCTTTTTTTTGTGTTGGCGTCATATAAAGTAGGTCTATGCCAAATCTGCACATTTGTTTTGCGTTCCTGTGTTGATTCTGGGACAATATCTGTGGAATTAGATTAAATGGGTTTTACACTCATAAGACACTCATAGGTAAATGAAAGTAGGATCAAATTATTCCAAAATACTCTATACGTTGAAAAGGTATAAATGATTTAATGGGACATTTCATGTAATTTTACAGTAAAATACTGTTAAATGTAAAGTTTCTGATCAAGTGATCTTTTGCTGTAAGTTGCAGTGAAACTCAGTGTTTTATGGTGGCAAGTGTTTCAGTTAATAAAATATACAGTTTCTTCGGAAGATTTGGATCAAACCATTATTTTCATATGGATTATTTTTATGAGGTACATTTGTATGAAAATGTTGGTTGGACTTTTAATGGATGGACAAAAATGATCAGAAAATATTTAGAATTTTTATATTTTCAGTATTCATTCTAATTTTGGTTTTAGTAACTTTATGTGCTTTTGTCATTTTTGTTTAATTTTAACTTTAAAGCTACAATGTTTTTTTTTTTTTTTTTTTTTTTGTCGCTAGGGGGCGCTAACCTCTTACAATAACAAAGGCATAGGCTGATGAAGCATAAGCGGAATCATGGGACTTGTCGTCATGCAGATGGATCTAATAATGTTTATGGATGAGTGAATACATTGATGTTTTTAACATGACTGTGGAATGAAGCAGGTCGCGATTGCTAATGAGAGACAGATATCCGCGCCACACGCGAGTCCCACGGATATAAAGGAATGAGGACATTTCATTCTACCGAACTACACGCAAGTGCTGAATTACAAGTTACTCACACGTCAACAACAGTGTGTCGCTAAACATTATGCAGTTCTCCACGTCTGTCGCCATGGTTACTATGGCAGTACAAGCGGAAACTAGGGATAACGCGGATATTACGTCATTGAGAGGCGACAAGGGACAGGCACTATATAAAATTGTGAATTTCTCTGAATTTACAAATTCTTGAAAACATTTAGGATAATGTAAATACATAATTGAAAGAAATATATAACACTGTGCAAGTGGTTTTTGGATATTTTGATAAAAAATTCTTACATATTGTACCTTTTTAAGTTATTTTTATTTTTATTTCAATTTTAGTTTTAGCTCTTAAAATATAATATTCAAGCCATTATGCCTAATGTGTGTATATATATATATATATCAACCACAGTTGATTTCTAATTTCATTTAAGTGTGTGTGTGTGTGTGTGTGTGTGTGTGTGTGTATTTATATTCTCACTCTCTGTCATACTTCATGACTATTTTGATGGATCCCCTGCTGATGTTTTTGTTCCGTGCCATCACCAATATAGATCAAAATTCCCTGTGCTGACCTTAAGGATTATTGAGAATCAATAACTCAAAGGGCCGCGTCTCCCGCTTGACTGAAAGTCAAACATTTAACAGGCTGCCAGAGCGTTTAAGTGGCCCATCTACCCTCTACAATACCTCTCTTTCCCTGCAGGCCTGCAGATCAGGTTGCCATAGTATACCATTTCAGGCTTTTAAGATAGGAATGATTACAGTTTTGTCTGGGCAAAAAGGATACAGTTACTCTTTGTTTGGGAAAAAGAGGATGGGGGGAAACACTTTTCTTTGCTTTCCTATGGTGGGGTTCTATTGAGCTATTGGATCAGCGCTTGAAGGATCGGCCAAAGAACTTAAACGCGTTTTATCTCTAGGACACAGTCCGACACTTCTGTTGAGGAATATAAAGCCGGGTTTGATTTCACCGTTCCGCATATAGACAGATAGGGGCTTTTTTTTCTCATATAAGACACTTCACACACAGTAGACAGAGAAGGAGAACGGGAACTTGGAAAATGAACAACTGAATTTAAAGTTTTAGTTTACTGTATGTTTTATGTGAATATTCTACACAGGATGTGGGTTTTACAGTATGATATGTTCTTATAGTTCCTACAGTGCAACAACAGAGTAATGAACTAGTAACAGATTCAAGTCTGGCTCAATATTATATAGTATACAGTGGCCCCAAATATGACATACTTAGGACACTTTAGGCACAGAATAAGACTGTTCCAAGTATGTAATACATAATTCATCATTATGTTGTTCCAAACTCTTAAGACTTTCATTCATATTATTTTTAATATTCTCTCACCATTTTCTTCCCATCCATTGAAGTCTACAGAACCAACATTGTCAAGCTTCAAAAAGTACATAAAGACCTCAAAACAGTAATACATATGAATAAAAAGCATTTTAATCCAAATCTTCTGAAGAAACGCAATTGATGTAATGAAATGTTGTCAAGGAACAGTGAGAGAGGACTCAAGCGCAGAATGAGTTTTAAACAGTTTATTGAGACACATAGCATCTTTGAAACGCCTCTCGGGCATGCGAGTGCAGCTCCTGTCTCTTTGAATGGGGAAACATCAAATTCTCCAAAACTGTTCGCCAAGCTTACAATTAAATTTCATATGTAAAATCACCAATGGAATCTGACAACAACTGTCTCATAGATTTTGTTTCTAAATGATTGAATCATGACATAAAAATATAATTTTTTTAGACTGGATCAAACTAATGCACATGCGCACTGGAAGCATGCGTCGGACTGACTCCGGAGTAGTAATAATTCTATAAATAGTAATAAGTAACTAATAATATATATGATATTATATATATATATATATATATATATATATATATATATATATATATATATATATATATATATATATATATATATATATATATATATATATATATCTCATATAGATAGATAGATAGATAGATAGATAGATAGATAGATAGATAGATAGATAGATAGATAGATAGATAGGTAGGTTATTAAGTAGTTCCCTAGGTTATTAAGTAGTCACTTGTTTGTTACTATGGTTACTTATTTAGTCCACCTGTGTCTTGTTTAGCTCTAAGAAAAGTTTCTATATAGAACGTAAAGAGTTCTGTCAGCCATTTCATATGTAAAACTTATTAGGGGTTCCCATCATGGGATCATTTTATGGATTTAGTTTTAATTAATGTTTTGATAAATGTTTTGAACTAAATAGTTAATAAACAACATACTTTATCTCTTGAAAAATTAAACACCTATTATACATGAAAGTATCATGCAATTATTTAAGACGTTTCTCTTTATATAGAACTTTCCTGGCATAAAGGGTTCTTTAAAATGTTGCCAAGAACCCATATATAACTTTTTTCTAAGATAACTGTATATCTATATATATATATATACATATACAGTGAGGAAAATAAGTATTTGAACACGCTGCTATTTTGCAAGTTCTCCCACTTGGAAATCATGGAGGGGTCTGAAATTGTCATCGTAGGTGCATGTCCACTGTGAGAGACATAATCTAAAAAAAAAATCCAGAAATCACAATATATGATTTTTTAACTATTTATTTGTATGATACAGCTGCAAATAAGTATGTGAGAACCTGTCTATCAGCTAGAATTCTGACCCTCAAAGACCTGTTAGTCTGCCTTTAAAATGTCCACCTCCACTCCATTTATTATCCTAAATTAGATGCATCTGTTTGAGGTCGTTAGCTGCATAAAGACACCTGTCCACCCCATACAATCAGTAAGAATCCAACTACTAACATGGCCAAGACCAAAGAGCTGTCCAAAGACACTAGAGACAAAATTGTACACCTCCACAAGGCTGGAAAGGGCTACGGGGAAATTGCCAAGCAGCTTGGTGAAAAAAGGTCCACTGTTGGAGCAATCATTAGAAAATGGAAGAAGCTAAACATGACTGTCAATCTCCCTCGGACTGGGGCTCCATGCAAGATCTCACCTCGTGGGGTCTCGATGATCCTAAGAAAGGTGAGAAATCAGCCCAGAACTACACGGGATGAGCTGGTCAATGACCTGAAAAGAGCTGGGACCACCATTTCCAAGGTTACTGTTGGTAATACACTAAGACGTCATGGTTTGAAATCATGCATGGCACGGAAGGTTCCCCTGCTTAAACCAGCACATGTCAAGGCCCGTCTTAAGTTTGCCAATGACCATTTGGATGATCCAGAGGAGTCATGGGAGAAAGTCATGTGGTCAGATGAGACCAAAATAGAACTTTTTGGTCATAATTCCACTAAACGTGTTTGGAGGAAGAAGAATGATGAGTACCATCCCAAGAACACCATCCCTACTGTGAAGCATGGGGGTGGTAGCATCATGCTTTGGGGGTGTTTTTCTGCACATGGGACAGGGCGACTGCACTGTATTAAGGAGAGGATGACCGGGGCCATGTATTACGAGATTTTGGGGAACAACCTCCTTCCCTCAGTTAGAGCATTGAAGATGGGTCGAGGCTGGGTCTTCCAACATGACAATGACCCGAAGCACACAGCCAGGATAACCAAGGAGTGGCTCTGTAAGAAGCATATCAAGGTTCTGGCGTGGCCTAGCCAGTCTCCAGACCTAAACCCAATAGAGAATCTTTGGAGGGAGCTCAAACTCTGTGTTTCTCAGCGACAGCCCAGAAACCTGACTGATCTAGAGAAGATCTGTGTGGAGGAGTGGGCCAAAATCCCTCCTGCAGTGTGTGCAAACCTGGTGAAAAACTACAGGAAACGTTTGACCTCTGTAATTGCAAACAAAGGCTACTGTACCAAATATTAACACTGATTTTCTCAGGTGTTCAAATACTTATTTGCAGCTGTATCATACAAATAAATAGTTAAAAAATCATACATTGTGATTTCTGGATTTTTTTTATTTTTTAGATTATGTCTCTTACAGTGGACATGCACCTACGATGACAATTTCAGACCCCTCCATGATTTCCAAGTGGGAGAACTTGCAAAATAGCAGCGTGTTCAAATACTTATTTTCCTCACTGTATATATATATATATATATAGCCCTGTGGTTCTCTTTAGTTTGTCAATTACTAGCAAACTAAAGAGAACTGTTGGTTATGTTCCTCTTATAGGATCATGAATTATAAAATCTGTTTAATACTTACTTTAGAAATTTCAACCCAACATTTAAAAGCCACTCTTGCCACTTACAGTTTGAACTCCACTTGAACTGTAAAACTATAATGTAACACTGTGAATATTTAATATAGTATTAGTTATTGTGAGTAGTATCAGACAAACTGTTTTATAGACAAATGATATAAACTATAAAACAGTTTAATTCGTGTTCAGAGTGATGGAAGGAGGTAAATCAGGACAGATTTCTCCATACATTATTTTGTCCGCAATAATTAGGTTAGACTAAAATGAAAGTACGTCATTGCCTGAATCCACTTTCAAAGCGATTTCTCAAAGCAGTCATCTAGTTAAGAAGAAAGACATTCTCTCTGATAGTCTCTATCACTGAAGTTTAGAATATTTCACACTTCTGAATTGCTTTTTGCTCTGAACAGTATGAATCGCATTAAAGTAATTAGCACAATGTGATCTCTTCATTTAATTAGAATTGCTAAGGGGATGGACTTATCAAAAATAACTCTCAAACATATAGACTTAGAAACTTTCAAATGACAATTACAGCACATTGCATCAGGACTTCACTGCATCACGCAAGAAAATACATTTTCTGCCTGATTTGATGAAAAATGTTGAAGTGAGATGTAACTTTGTTCCCAGCTCCATCTCCTATAACCGTGGTGAAGAAAGGCAAGACAGCGAAGAATAGCATCTCAGTGTCCTGGCAAGAACCCGACCGACCCAACGGCATCATACTGGAGTACGAGATCAAGTATTTTGAGAAGGTAAATATTGCATGGTGTAAAGATCACATTACCTTAAAACAAAGAAACAATATTATATAATATAAAAAAGAAAAAAATATGAAATATCTTATGAAATTTTCTAAACTTTTTATTTATTTATTTTTTTATAAAACCTGATGGTCATGATTTACAGCTTGGTTTGAGATTGTTTTAAAGTACATCAGTGGCCCAGAAATCTGACCTTGAGTTTGTATGGTCAAATAACACAAATTTGCTTACATTTGATTATTGACCTAGAAAAAGTGAAGACGATTCCTTCTTCATTTTGTTTTGTTCAGTTTGTTCTAACTAGGGCTGTCAGCAATTCTAAGTTTTTAATTTAATTTATTACATGATGTGCTGATTAATTAATCGAATTAAACACAAATTAATCGCACATACATTTTGGCTGAAAATAAGGGCATGAAAAAGTAGCTGTAGAAAAAAAAAAATCAACAGAATTTATTCTACATACAATTTTAAGACTACAATATGGCCATTTATTTATTTATTTATTATTATTTATTTTTTTAAGGAGCTGCATCTGAAGTTTTTTTACACAGACTTTAATGCAGCTTAGAGGTAGCATGGATATAAATGAAAAAAAGTAATTATGTGTTACTTGGAGATGCACAACAGTTCTGCTGTGGCTTTTTTTGCAACTATTTTTATTGGTGAAATTAAGGAAAATATTGCAGACAATAAACTGTTGTATGAAGTCATTATCACAGCATATATTCGGGATATTTCTCAAGTGATATCAAATAATCTATCATTTTTTGGGCTTTCCCTTTAGACTAAAATACCATTTAGTTTTAGTAATCTGAATTGTTTTAGTTCTAGTCTAGTCTTAGTCGACTAAATATCATAAAATAGTAAATTTAGTCGACTAAAATCTAATGGGTTTAGTTCAATTGTATTGCATCAATTAAACATTTCTCAAAATGTTCCAAGCTCATAATAAACTCCTGGAGAAAACATCTATTAACATGTAAATATGACTGATATTAAGGTTTGAACATGCAATACAGACACAGATTAAACTGCTGTGACATACTGTATAACATGTCTTTATTTATCTTAATGATATATGCATTCTTTATAATGCCTTGCATACAACATTCTTCATTCGTTCAAGCAGACATATTTGGTTGTATAAATTAAATACAGATTCACCCTTATTAAAGCTATTAAAGTTCAGTCAATAACAGTGAGTGATTTTCTCTTTTTCGTTTGTTGTTTAATTAACATTAATGACAGACAGTATCAGGTTTATTAGGCTGCTGTCACTTTAAAGCCAATTGCACGGACCCACTATACTGATACACCTCCGATATTCTCCCAATTGCTTACGTTCAAACATAACCAACTGGGTTTACATGAATACTCACACATTTTGATGTAATTTTGTGTGTGTTTGTCCGTTCAAGCTTGAAAAGACGCTGAATAGAGCTCAATTCAGTACTGTCTGAGTGCACAGAAAACTGATTTTTCTTCGGATTTATCCATGTGTCTGCTCTTCTTTTATTCCCAGACTTTTACATTTTTGAATGTTTAATGAGACATGAAGCAAATGTATGCCAACTTATGTCCCGCCGGTAGATCAGCACATTACAATTCAAACGTGCGCATCTACCACAAACGCAGGACATCAGTTCTCTTCCGTCATAGTTTTTGTCACTCAAAATTGGTTTTTATTTAGTTATCGTCTCATTTTTGTGGCGAAAATGAGCTGTGATTGCATGGAAAAGAAGGACCAGTATATCAGCCATACACCTGTACAACAACATGAGGTTGAGGGAACGATGACAGAATTATTCCTCTAATGAAGTGACGTTACCAGCGGTTGTTGTTGAGTGTCTCACCAGACCACCCCGTTGGCGACAACCCTCACAAAGCCTGAAACTAAATCCCCTCTCCGATCGCCATCTCTGATTGCTCCTCACCTTGCAGCATTTTCCGGCTGCTTTGTTGAGCCATTTAAAGACAGAAAACGTCTGAAAACGAGCCTTAGCTCCTCATGACCTCAGTGTTTTTGACCGTTCTGTGAAACACTGATACGATGCACTTAGAAAAAGAAAAAGCTACGACGCCCCACACCCGGTCATATGAAAGCTAATGGACGGAGCACTTAACACAGGGCTTTAAAACAAAGCCAATGAAGACCATGAAAGCGATCCTCTCTACTGGCCCTAACACACACACTTTGCCATTCTCTCATGGGATGCAAGGCCTTTATCCCACTCTGACCGTTTTTGTCTTCTCTTGTCTTCTGGTGGCTCTATAGGATCAGGAAACAAGCTACACTATCATAAAGTCAAAGGAGACGGATGTTTTGGTGGACGGCCTTAAACCTTCCTCAGCATACATCTTTCAAATCAGAGCACGCACCTCTGCAGGCTACGGAGGCTTTAGTCGGCGCTTCGAGTTTGAAACAAGCCCTTACTGTAAGTGAAACAGGATTTTTTTTTTTTTTTGTTTGTTATCTGAATTGATGAGCCACATTCAAAGTCATTGTAAAATAACAATATATGCACTGTAAAAGGGAATATGTTGAGAAAACTTAAAAGTTCAAGCCAACTTTATGCATTCAGCTTTGTAGGTTCTCTCAACCATTTTCTTAAAAATTGCCTCTATGTACCACTAATTTGTTTTGTCAATTTGAATTTGTTCGTTCACTAAATGCGAAGTGCATCATTTAGCTGATTTGCTGTCGTAGATAGCAATTACATATTTTCCAGTTTACAGCCCCTTTAGAGTCATGCATGCTAAGAAATATTGAATTTCCTAGTTCTATCATGAAACTCTGTATGGCGCATACTGATAGGTATAACTATTTTGGTAGCGATCATGTCATTATCTACATAGTACAGCTGATTGGTTGTTGCATCTGCGGCCAATGAGCTGCGTCATAGCATTCAAACAAATACCGGTAGTAATGCTGTTAGTTTGCACCACGCTTTCAGAAGCCCTCCCCCTTCCCCAGCTCCACCTGTATAGATCTGCTACAGTTTTTTTTTTTTTTTTTTATGAGCAGAATGTCTTACATGCTCACAGCAATGTCTATGAATGTATTGGCAGTAGAAGTCTCTGTACTTGATCTGTAGCAGCAGCAGCAGCGTAGCAGATCTATTCCCTCAAGACCAAATACATTAACATTGCCATATCCATTACCATGCCAATCTCTATTACCATACCAACCTCACGAGAGTTGTCATGACAGAGCAATAATCATATCAAAAGACATAACTTTTGGCCACTTCCATATAATCATGTTCCTAATTGAAATCTGTGTTACCTCAATGTATTTATTGGCTAAATAAATCATTTTGCATTTATGAACAAATTCAAATTTTTAAAACAAATTAGTGAAATTAGTGACAAGCCCCTATATCAAAACTTCTGCGTTCCCCCAAGAAACGTTGTATTCGCTCGCAAAGAACTCAAAAGGTTTAAAAGGGAAACGTTTCTCAGGGAGCGCAAAACATTTGCAAGAGAATGAAAAAGCATTGGCATTGACGTCATTTTTTCTCCCATCTCATATCCCCCCCCCCCCCCCCCCCCCCCCCCCCCATCACCATGTTCCTTTAGGGGCTCTGTATATACAGTATGCTCTTAACATCACAACACAACAAATAACTACTGTGTCAAAACAACAACAAAAGTGAGCAAACAGTAAAACAATAACCTTATAACAGTAACCACATACTTTATTCATGCTGCAATGCTTGCTGGGAACTCACAAACTCTTAACATTTGAGTAGTATTGTTCAATTTGAAATTGGGACAACATTTTGGAGGAATTATGTTGGTCCAACATAGGTTTCTATGTAGTTTCAAGTAGGTCATATTTCTTAGTATTTGTGACTCAAAAGATGTTTTTTTTTTTTTTTTTTTGAAAATCTTTGACATATACATGTAGTGTGCAATTATTGATGTTACCAGCAATTACCTATACATTTAATAAAAATAAAAAAACAAGCTATGATGTTTCTGACGGGCTCTCGACCTGCTCTGGTTTCTCTTCTCTCTGCCCCAGCAGTAGCGGCCTCGACTGACCAGGGTCAGGTGCCCATCATCGCTGTAGCTGTTACTGTGGGCATCATCCTCATCGCATTGGTCACAGGTTTCCTGATGAGTGGCAGGTAAGAACCCACCATAACAAAACATCGATTTCCGGACGGGAATGTTGTTCCAGGATCAACAAAATATGTTGATCCAGGAACGTCTTACTCTGCAAAATCACAGTTACCTTTATTTGAAGGATAGCACAATCCAAAGCAAAACGTTTGACAATTTATGTTTGCTTTAAATTATGTGATATGGTTTGTTTTAAATGATAACAAGTAGGCTGATAACTGATAATAAAAATAATCAACCGTGATCTTCGGAAGTAACAGTAATCCTGGGTATTCATAAGCTGGTATTTCACACTGTACATTCCTAAACCTGGGAAAATTATCTTATTTGTATATTTGCTGTGTCAGTCATTGATTGGAGGAATGCAGCATGTGACCTGTTTGCATTAATGCTCTAGCATTAAATGTGCATTTTGTTGTACATTAAATATATATTTAAAATAAGACATAGAACGCAAGTAATTAAATATATATATATTTTTTGGAGGGCAACATTGGGCAGGATGTAGATTTTATTTGTTCAAAATAAAATACTAAAAATTAAATATTACTTTTTTTTTAAATAGATTTTCTTGATTAATCGATAAATTGTATACCTAATCGACTTTATATATAATATCATCTCTTATTTGAGCATATAAATTGATTTAGCTGTCATGTATTAAGCTAGTCAAAGAGCTCACAGAGGGAATTATCTACATCTCTGATTAGTCATAGTTCTATAGTGGGAAAAATACTGCATGAAATATGTGCCTCCCGCTTCTTACTGTAAACAGCGGTGGGAGATTTGTTTTCACGATCACAAAACACAATGGCAGAGCATGATGAGGAGCCAACAACAATATCCTGTTCCATACACGCTGTCCTATTCTGCATTTCAGGCACAACATTTTAAAATGAGTCCGTAATGCATGCTATTGTCCTCCCTGGCTAGAGGAAACAAACTGAGACACGTTCTGTCTATAATAAGCAGCACACAATTTTCCAGAATTACACTGGAAGTGCATTAGGTGTAGATATAAATGTGTGCTCATCTTTTATTTGCTCTTATGAGATGTTATGTTTATTCAAAATAAAAATTAAATATTGAGTTAAGTTTTTTAAGTGCACTACAAGTGCACATTTGGTACCATTAAGCACAGTTCTTTTTTTTTATAAGAGGTTCTGAATGTTTGCCAATTAAACATTACTGGCATTACTTCTAGGCAGGGCTAACTAGCCAATGCTAACCTCAGAGAGTGTGTTCTATGCCCTTACACTTACACTTATACTCAATACTTATACTTATACTCACTATATACTCAACCATCTAGTGTGTGAATTTTACAAGGTATTTTGTCATCCACTATCGGAGTCTCACAGCCCCTTCCTCCTCCAGTACGTAATTTAAGCTGCAACATTTGAGTGCATGAAGTCTCCAACATTCCACACATTTTTTTTATTTTTTTTTCTGGTAAATTAATTGCATAGAAGCACAATTTTTATTTTGGGAATTTTCACTCGTCATATAATTTATTCTATGGAATGCCATAGAACAGTGCACACAGTCATGCACTTTAAGTCTGTCCTCGCACTTTACCCTTGAGCCGAGCTGCAACCTTTAATTCGATGGTGTCAAGACCTCACAGAGATTGACGACTGGCACGAGAGGAAGACCTCAGAATCAGACATCAGCCGGTGGAATTTCTTACAAGCCTCAAGATTGCCACTTGAAGGGAAGTTGGAATTGTTTAAGCAAGGGTTAGGGTGTCTCTCAAGGGTGTAACGGTTTCAAGCAATTACTCTTAAAGTGTGTATCAGTGTGTCATGTGGGCCACAGCCTTGACACTTGCATCACCTTTCATGTCACAGATGGTTTTGAAGCATGCTCTCCTGCAGGAAGCAATCAGGGTTGTTAATAGCCTTCTTGGCCTTACTAGGTCAAGACTTATTCATGAATGAGCTGCAAGGGCACCATCAGAAGGCAATTACAGCAGACTGTCTGGAGAACAAGCTCTTACCGGACAGGGCTGTTAGTATAGCTGTCAGAGAACTGCAGTGATTTGAAGGTGATGGTGCAAAAATTCGGGGTTGAGTCGAGGACAGTGGCTGAGAATGGGGCGCTTGGCCTCGCTTGTTAAAATATCACTTCATAATGGGATTTTTTTCACATACAGATAAATATATATAAATATATACATATATATAGCATATACTATTCAGAAGGGTAGTCTTTCTTACAGTCAGGATTTTGGTTTTGTAACTTAATGGGCCTTATTTTAACGATCTAAGCGCACGGCGCAAGCGCACTTTGTCCGAATCCACTTTTGCTAGTTTAACGACGGGAAAAATGGTCGGTGCTCCCGGTGCATGGTCTAAAAGGGTTGTCCCTATTCTCTTCATGAGTAATGGGTGTGTTTTGGGCATAACATGTAATAAACCAATCAGAGTCTCATCTCCCATTCCCTTTAAAAGCAAGCAGACCATCTACAGGACACAAGTGTACACGTGTTGTGGACCCGCCTATAGGCACTTATTACTAACTCACTCTTTAAATAACAAAATAAAATAAAAATAGCGCCATTGACTTTAGACTTTTAGAGTTCCAATCAAATCCAGCAGAAGAAAGTGGAGCGCAGGAAGTGGAGCGCAGGAAGTGGAGCGCAGGAAGAGGCGGGGCTTCAGGGTTGACACACTGGTCAGACAAACTCATCAGCTCTGCACTAGTGTGTGAACTGTGAAGTGTGTGTACCTCCCCTGGGGCTGGAGCCATACAGACCCATCCCACGGGACTACACACACTCACACATGGAGAGTTGTCTACACTATACTCCTAAACAGAGCAGGGATCTGCCTGAAAGGGAAATTTCTTTAAAAAAAAAAAACGGTACATGGTGAAAAATGGTATGTCCTACACCATGGATATGCTCATATTAAAATACTAGTGTGCTGCATAATATATAGTGTATGCTGCCAATAGTTACAGTTGCAAATTGCCATTAGCAATATGCATATATACTAAATTTGCCAAGTACACAATCACAGCACTGTGTGACATTCTGTATCCCGCAATGCTCTTTATGGATTTGTTCTTTATTGCTGCGTTTCTTTTGGCAGCATGCAGTATATATTATATAGTATGAATCTATGTATTGCAGAAAACTCCCATACTGTGGAAGACTGTAAAAAATACTGTAGTATCCAATTTGGAACGTACCCTAGAATCATTATTAATCATATTTTTTTTTATAATAATTAAAACTGTCATTAAATTGGTAATCATAATTACATGATTTGTACATTTTTAATGCAGTTATATATATATATATATATATATATATATATATATATATAACAAATATGAATAGAAGATAATATACAGTGATAACGTACAAATAGTTTTTACCCTATTGTCTGTATCTCAGTTCAGAAGTGGATAATGCCTTGTTTATTCTAGTTGGTTGTGGCTGGATGTTCACACACACACACACACACACACACACACACACACACAAACACTGACTGCTGGCAGATAAAACAGTGATGCATTGGGTTCACTTAAGACTGCTGTCATATTGCATGCGTGCATGTTTGGATAGTCCTCTCTAGAGTATTCTTGTGCTGAAAGCAGATAAAGCCATTGCCAGCCATTATCCACTCTGTTTACTACCCCTCCTTTATTAGGCGATTCAATTAGTGGCATTGCATCTAAAAATGAGGGAAAATGAGTGGAGGGGGTTGTTTTTTTTTAGAGAAATGCTGTATAAAGAATAACGCAGGTCTTGTTTTTCACAGACGTTGTGGCTACAGCAAAGCCAAGCAGGATCCAGATGAGGAGAAGATGCACTTTCACAACGGTCACAGTAAGTGTAACAGAAAGGGACAGACAGACACATTTGGGTTCACCTAGAGTTCAGTGGGCGAGTCTCATCCTCTCATAAGCTCCAGTCGTGAGGGCAAACATGACGTCAAGGCATTCGGCATGAGTGAGTTTTGTTTTAACAGCACTTTTGAAGCCCTCAGGTTGTTTGTATTGCTATTATATTATGTATTTGTATCAAATCAAGGGATTTTCTCTCTGAGGGAATTTTTAGATATATATATATATATTTTTGTTTCGTTGTAATAATAAAAAATAATAGTATTATTGTTTTGTTGTTAGTAATAAATATATTACTATTAATTACAAAGTTGTTAACAACTATTAAAATGTTTGGTACTACTGCTACTAATAATAATGATAATAATTATAAGCATAAAAAAGAACATTATTATTGTTATGTTGTTAGCAATAAATATATTATTATTAATTACAACGCTATTAACAACCATAACAATTTGTGCTACTACTACTACTACTACTACTACTACTACTACTAATAATAATAATAATAATAATAATAATAATAATAATAATAATAATAGTTTTGTTAATAAAAATACATTATTATCATTAATATAAATTATTATTGTTAATCATATTAGCATTATTAATATATAAAAATTACAACAAAATACACAAATACAGCATCATCGACAACAACAACAATACTATCAATAAAAACCCTAATCATAATTAAAATGAAAACAAAATAATAGTATTATTGTTTTTGTTTTTAACAATAAGTTATTAACACCTACAACATTTTTTTCTAATAATAATAGTTTTGTTAATATTAAATTATTATCATCATTAATATTATTATTTTTGTTAATATTATTAGTATTATATAAAAAATTACAACAACAACAATACAAATTAAAGCTGCAAGCAGCGATGAAAAGGGCCCTCGCACCCCTGCCACCGCCACCCGGCGCCTTTAGTAAAGGCCTTAAGATTACACTCACCAAATTTGAAGAGGATCAGATCAAAACTGTAGGAGGAGTTCGTTAAAGTACAACATCAGGATATTACGAAAAATGCACAAAATCTAGGAGGAAGTTCAAAATAGCTGACTTCCTGTTGTGTTTAGGGCTATGCTCCAAGAGACTTTTTTGTAGGTATTGGGTCATTACATGTATGTACCAAATTTAATACCTGTACGTGAAACCTAGAGCCGGGGCAAAATGTGGGGGCAATAATTTACCGAATTTGCCCCCCCCCCCCCCCAATTTTGAAAACCATATCACACGTAAATTTTCACCACTTCTGAAGCGTGTGCAAAGTTTCATGAGTTTTCGAGCATGTTAAGGCCCTCTAAAAAGCGATTCACTTTGGAGAAGAAGAATGGTTTGAATGTGCTGGGGACAGAGACGCATTCGGAAGTGCATTTTCAGAAGTCCTAGGTACAATGATGCATTCATTTTTTTTTTCTCTTTCGCGCAGGTCATGTTTTGAAAGACGATGTCCTGTAGCTTACCAATGTAAATAAATAAAAATGTTTAATAAAAAAGCATTGCTAACACAATGCTAAATCATAAATCAGATGTATGTACAATAACATTACGATGTCCAGCAATCGATTTAAATAGTACATTGGGTTTAATTTGTCATTTAATGAGGTCTAATATATGTTGTTAGTGGTGAGAATTTTCACGTGAATAAATAAATAGATCCGACAATTATTTGTGTGTATTTAAGTGGTCCAGTGGCAGAACTTTTGCCAAGCGTGTCAGAGGTTCTGGGTTCTAATCCACACTCGTATAGGTTTTTATTTTTCTCATCAAAACCGATTATGTTTATATCAGGCAGGGACACGTTTGTGTGCAGTTTGTTTTGTAATTTCACCGGAACGAATAGAGAGCAGTATCCGTGCCACTGATCGCAGCGGCAACGAGCACTTTGATCACTTTATTTCAAAAACAACACATTTCAGCGCTAGATCGCCTCTTATTTAACAAATGAACTAAATGAATGCTCTGCTAGTTAACTGGAGATGTTTTATTTATTTGTATTGGTACATTCATGCCACGAGATGTTTCAAAAGTGGTGGGGACAATATCGACCTTAGCAAAAAGTGGTGGGGACATGTCCCACCCGTCCCACCCGCAAATTACGCCTATGGTTTATTATCATTTCAGTTACTTGGACACCCATCTGTAATCTGAAAACCTCATCGTCCCATGAGGCTACAACCACACTAAACATGTACCCAATGATACAGTGGCACATATAAGTGTGGCATATTTTGGCTTATTCTTATTATGTAGTCCTAGAGCAATCCATCAATATGTTGTGCTTTGCGCAGCAGGGAAGAACAAACACGGTCTCCAGAGATGAAACCTCAAACAACATCTCCCCATCGTTCCTGCATGCGTCTTCTTCCGTGATATCACATAAGCCAAGAGCTGTGAAGTGCCAGGAATCAACATTTCATCCTCTTTTTCTCTGTTTCTTGTCCTCTCTCGCTTCATCACAGTCAAATTCCCAGCGGTCCGCACATACATCGATCCCCACACCTACGAAGATCCCAACCAGGCTGTCCACGAGTTCGCCAAGGAGATTGATGTCTCCTGTATCACCATCGAGAGGGTTATTGGAGCTGGTGAGTGAGTTATGTGCAAGTCCTACAAACAAAACAAAATTCAAATTAGGTTACATGTGAAATACTCACCGCCTAAAAGAAAAATCTGAGATGGTTTGGAGCCCCAAATTCAAATTTGGTTTTCGAAACTCATCTTTACGACTGACTGTTCATAGCATTTTGTGTGTGATGAAATCGAATTCAGATCTTTTCCCAGTAAAAATCCTTGAAACAAGAGGCTTGGGCTAAACATTTTGTATAAAATCTTGCTCTGGAAGTGTCACACTGCCCGACTTTATTCGTTCAGAAGGAAGCAAGTTCATACCTCAGTAGTTTTGCACTTTGTCGCTTCACGAGGGAAATCTGCCCGAGCACAATGAGGCGTTTCATTGTCTGGCTCTCTCGTGCGGCGGTTCATTGATGGCTCTGCCTTCCGGTTGCAGGAGAGTTCGGAGAGGTGTGCAGTGGTTTGCTTCGGCAGCCAGGGAAGAGAGAGATCTCAGTGGCCATTAAAACTCTGAAAGCCGGTTACACCGAGAAGCAGAGGCGGGACTTCCTGGGAGAGGCCAGCATCATGGGCCAGTTCGACCATCCCAACATCATACACCTGAAGGGGGTGGTCACCAAGAGTGAGTCTTTTGAATATGATTATTGCTGAAAATTACTGCATGTTATCTTTATTTCAGTATTATGATCGATTCAAAGTTGGAAACATTATTTTGCTTAAGATTAGCTCAGTACTTTCACAGTATGAATAACTATTATTCATTACATCTAGTGGTGCCAATAGCAAATTATATTGCCAAGGGTGAAGACCCCTCTTGTAATCGTCAGTGTTATTGTTATTATTATTATTATTATTACGCCATGGAAGTCTATGGCAGCACATAGAACCATATGGTAAAAAGTTGTGAAATTTGGCACGCAAATAGAGGATAGTCTGAACACTAACCACAGCAAATTTGTAGTCTTTATCTCAAACGTTCTAGCACAAAACAACAGCATAAAGTTGCACTCGTGTTTATGCTAATACCTTTTTAACCCTATAAGGGCTAGAAACTTCCACAGCCTTACTGTGTAACAAGTGCTGAAAACCTGGTTTATATCTTTTTTTTTTTGGTTTGTTTTTTGGTTATAACTTAATGTGTCACACAATAATAACATAGACATTCCCTGAAATGAGTGTTATTCATTTCCACAAGGTAAACCAGTGATGATAATAACAGAATATATGGAGAATGGATCCCTTGACACCTTTTTGAAGGTACAGTTTCTGCTTTTTGGAAGTACAGTAAATAAAGACACTACTATGACATTCGTCAACAAACATCATTCTATGAAATTTATGGAAATGTCATGAAAAACTTGCACTTAAAATGCCAGTGATGTGTAATTACACAGAGACAGTATATTATTTTAGGTCACACTTTATTTGGTAACACTTAATTTTTACAGTGTCCTTGTTACATATGTTACATGTACTTACCATAGTAATAGTAAATTATGCGTAATTGCAACTAACCCTCAACCTAATCCTAATCTAACCCTATAGTAAGTACATGTAGTTGCTTAGTATTATTCAGTACTTAAATATAAACCTTAAATACCTTAAAATAAAGTGGGTTACACTTTATTTTAAGGTGTCATTGTTACAGTGTAATTATATATTTAAGTACTAAGTAATATTAAGCAAATACATGTACTTACTATAGGGTTAGGGTAGGATTAGGATTAGGTTGAGGGTTAGTTGCATGTAATTATGCCTAATTTACTCTTATTACTATGGTAAGTACATATAACATATGTAACAAGGACACTGTAAAAGAAAGTGTTACCGTAAAGTGTAATCCTTTATTTGAATGTGTCCTTGTTACAAATGTAATTACACAAATAGTTACTGAGTAATATTAATTAACACACTATACTATAATTAACTTATTCGCATACTTACTATATGTTTAGAGGTAGGGTTTGGTTTAGTGTTAGTTGCTTAATTATGCATATTACTATATTTACAGTATGAACTGTTAAATGCCTCCCAAGGCCTCTCTTAGAACTTATATTTATTATCCATAATACTGTTAACTGTAAATATGTTCATATATGTAAATATGCCAATTCTATGTCTTAAGGCCAATGCACACCGCACAGACAAACACCAGACAAACACCAACAAACAAGTTAGCCGTTGGATTTAGAATTTGATGAAAATTAACGGTCAGGTTCACACTGCCCCAACAACAGACACCAACAAACGCTGATTGAACATGTTCAGTCGGGTGTAACACACTGATCCGACAAAACCCAACAAACATTTTTATTATTTTGAGTCTTCTTGTTGTATTTATATGTGTGCACTGGAAGCTTCATTTACCAAGGAAAATTCTGTTTGTGTGCAATAGGCAATAATATTCTTTCTGATTCTGATGTAACAGGGACACTTTAAAATAAAGTGCTAGCTTACTTGGAATGGAGTTTGTGCAATTAGCCAATCTTCCTGATTTAATTTGATATATTACACTCTTAATCATACGTATTATGTGTCTTTACTGCTCCAACAGAAGAATGACGGTCAGTTCACTGTCATCCAGTTGGTTGGCATGATGCGAGGCATTGCTTCGGGAATGCGCTACCTCTCTGAGATGGGATATGTGCATCGTGACCTAGCAGCCCGCAACATCCTGGTCAACAGCAACCTGGTGTGTAAGGTGTCCGACTTCGGCTTGTCGAGAGTGCTGGAGGACGACCCAGAGGCGGCCTACACAACCCGTGTACGTGCTTCAGAGCATAAACACCGGCTAACCTACTACACCTTGCATCTATTAGCTACCTCCCAGCAGGCCTTTGTTTTAAAACCCTATTCAAATCCAGTGCCAATATCATCCTACTTTTCCTGAACACCCTCCCTGCTCTCTAATAATGCAGTATTTAAAGTATTAAGCTGGACTTTTACTTCAGATTGCATTAAGGGCATTTTAGATGGTATGTGATCATCTCCTTCACAACCTAGCAACCAGAACTAATAGGCAAGATCCAGAATTTTCTCCATGCAAATTGTTTAGCAGCCCTTTTTGCAGTGATTTGCATAATTATATTAGTGAAGGGTGCTTGAACAATCCAGGATCTGCATTCAGAAAAGTTATGATGAATTTGTAACTTAAAAAATACTTAAAGTGCCGCTATTTTGCTTTTTCGAATATTCAAGTGCTTGTAACAAGTGCTGAGGAAGAGCTCCTCAGATATGGTAATGAGCATTTTGTTTCCGACAGCTGCCATAAGCGGTGAACAAATTGCAACAGACTGGGGCATCTGACCAATCAGAGAAGAGTAGACCAATCATAACACACTGAGCCATCTGACCAATCAGAGCAGAGTAGACCAATCATAACACACTGAGCCATCTGACCAATCAGAGCAGAGTAGACCAATCATAACACACTGAGCCATCTGAACAATCAGAGCAGAGTAGACCAATCACAACAGACTGGGCCATCTGACCAATCAGAGCAGAGTAGACCAATCACAACAGACTGGGTCATCTGACCAATCAAAGCAGAGTAGACCAATCACAACAGACTGGGCCATCTGACCAATCAGAACAGAGTAGACCAATCACAACAGACTGGGTCATCTGACCAATCAGAGCAGAGTAGACCAATCACAACAGACTGGGCCATCTGACCAATCAGCGCAGAGAAGACCAATCACAGCAGACTGGGTCATCTGACCAATCAGAGAAGAGTAAACAAATCACAATAGACTGGGTCATCTGACCAATCAGAGCAGAGAAGACCAATCACAACAGACTGGGTCATCTGACCAATCAGAGCAGAGTAGACCAATCACAACAGACTGGATCATCTGACCAATCAGAGCAGAGTAGACCAATCACAACAGACTGGGCCATCTGACCAATCAGCGCAGAGAAGACCAATCACAACAGACTGGGTCATCTGACCAATCAGAGCAGAGTAGACCAATCACAACAGACTGGGCCATCTGACCAATCAGAGCAGAGTAGACCAATCACAACTGACTGGGCCATCTGACCAATCAGAGCAGAGTAGACCAATCACAACAGACTGGGCCATCTGACCAATCAGAGCAGAGTAGACCAATCACAACTGACTGGGCCATAGGCTGGCAGTAAGGAGTGGTTTAGAGAGACTGAATCTTCTAACAAACCATTTTCAGACTCTTTGAGAAATTAGGTGATGTGCAATGGATATAATAAGAAAATTAAATGTTTTGACCTTTAATGCATCCAAACCTATTGTAGGAGACCATAGCATTATAGCATAAAAGGGACACTTTAATAAAATATATGTTGCTAAAACACATCAAGAAATTTCAATTTTGCCAGAGCAAGAAAAAAATCTATTCTACAGTGAAAATAAATTATTGTTGAGTTCTGAAAAAGGAGCTGCCTTATTCTGAAAGAATGGTGGTGGCTGTCATAATTAGCATATTTTTTTTGTTTTGTTTTTTGTCATCTTTGTTTCTTGTTTTGGTGTGTCAAAGTATCACTGAAGAAAGCATTTCGCGTGTGTGTGGATGTGCGTGAACTGTCGACAAAGTAAATTAAGACATGTCTCCCCAGTGCGCGAGTTGCCTACAGAAATTGAGAGCGCTAACACCAGGACAGTCAATTAGCGATTAGCATGCAACAGCCGTCCACAGACAGAATGCTTCCTGTCAATTTTCACAGGCTGACAGCATTCTTTCCCAGTGATAATCACCCATTAAGATCTTTTGACAAGACGTGTTTATGATCTGAGACGTGGAATTCAGCATGCGGTTTGTTTCACAGGGAGGGAAGATTCCCATCAGGTGGACAGCTCCAGAAGCCATCGCCTACAGGAAATTCACCTCAGCCAGTGACGTGTGGAGCTACGGCATTGTTATGTGGGAAGTGATGTCATACGGCGAGAGACCATACTGGGAGATGAGCAATCAAGACGTAAGTCGGAACGATTCTATTAAATTCTGTTCAAATGTGGTCTTATTGGTGCTACATAAAGTCTTTGTAAGTGAAGATTATACAGTATACATTTATGAAAAGATTCTGTGTAGGGCAGCGTTACAGCCAAAGTGCAGTTTTACCCTGCAGTATTTTAACACTACAACACAATAATTGCTTCCCTTGGCCGTTTTCAGCGCTCACATGCTCTCGGATTTGCCTTAGGGGAAATGAGAGCGATAGAATGCTGATGTCTATAAATGGATCAGGAAGTGAGGGTAAACTCTGAGCTAAACCGACATATCGAACCCCATCAGTGGGCAGAGATCCATGCAGATTTTGGGGTTGGGTTGGGGGTAGATCAACTCTTTCTCCCACTGCGGTACATCTGCCTGCGGTCGAGTCAAAGGTCATGTGAGAAAAGGAACATGCGGGATGCTGGGTAATGGGTGTTTGGGTTGAAAGCCAGGTTTTGGCCACAGAGATTTTATTCTTGGCTTTTCTGCACAGAAAGAGCATCAGATCCCTGTAGACTGAAATCTGCCGGGCGTAATGGAGTTTGGTGTTGGACATTGTGTACAGTAGCTTTTACCAGAAGCTTACAGCATCTATTGTTTCTGTCTCTGGCTGAATACAAACATGATCTCACTGGCACGCATCCCACATTTTTGTTTTAAACATTTGAATAGACACTGAAACATACAGCATATAATAATGTATAGACAGCTTATAAAGCATAGTATTTTTTTTATTATTTTATTTAATTATTATACACTATTATTAATATTTTGAATTAGCATTCATTTTTATATTTTAAGCTTTCATGCTAATTTTAGTAGAGTTTTTTAGTAATTTCAGTTACATTTTTAGTATTTTTTTTTTGTTTAATAATTTATTAATTGCTTTTGTCATTATTATTATTATTATTATTATTTATTTATTTATTTATTTTTTTTTTTTTCAGTTTTGGCTTTAGTTTTAGTGTTTTGTTTATTTATATAGTTAATAATGTTGGTGCTTCAACCTTAACTTATTTCAGTTTATTGCCAAGGCATCATTTCTAATTTTCGTTTAGTTTGTTTTTCACCAATTTTTTTTATTTTATTTTATTTTATTTTATTTCAGCTTTATTCCTATAGAATATTTTTAATAATTTTAGTTTTAGTTAACGATAAAAACCCTGAGTGTAAGTATATTTATTAAGACCAATAAAGCTTGTATTTATTTATTTTATTTATAAATTATTAATTACATGACAAATTCATAAATAAAATGTCTAATTTTCAAAACAAATATTTTGAGATCTTTTTATTTGGTCAGAATCAGAGTCTTGATACTAATTTTATACCACAGTGAAATGCAATGTACCATCGAACACACCAATTCATTTAAAAAGCTAAATATTCATATAAGTATTAACAAATTAAATTATAATAAAAAAAAAAAAACTCCATTAAGTAAATATTGCTGGCAATGGGACGAGTCCAGAGAGGCAAACAGATGTAACTTCGGCCCCGAAGTGGTCCCAGAACAGCTGGACCGCCTGGGGATGGAGTCTCCATTTTCCCTGGGCCATAGGCTGTCGTGAGGCTTCATTGGCGGCACGATTGAGCAGGCCGGAAAATTAAGTGGAATGAAGCGACCTCAGAAGCTTCTGACTCCATAGGAGGAGGTGGCGGGCGAGTTTCGACATGCAAGGGAAGCGTAGCGCAACGGCTGCAATGTTGTCTGTACAGACTAGTACATGCTTGCTGAGCAGCGGCATTTTGCGGCATCTCAAAGCAAGGTGTACTGCTAGCAACTCGAGGCAGTTGATGCCAATGCAGTCGGAGGGCCACCCAGACCCAGTTACTGCATGCCCGTTGTACGTGGCCCCTCAGCCGGTGTTGGTGGACACTTGTTCTAGGGGCGGCTGGCCCGGAGAAACAAAAGGTCTGATCAAGGGCTGAGGGTTTGGCAGCAGGCCAGGGTGATTGCCACACGGATCGTGCTGCTCTGCCACCTCGGGACTCGGCCGTGAAGCCAGTGCTGAAGCGGTCTTCATATGGAGGAAGACGTTCTATTGCAGCTGCGTCTGCCATACACCCCAGGAGCCTCTGAAATGTTTCAGTGGGACCCTTTCTCACTTTTGTATAGCACCGACCGGACACGTTCCTCTTGAGAGACGTGTTGGACCGAGTCCATCGCCATACCGGAAAAAGAGATCCTCAGCCCGTGGGCGAGTTTACTCTTTTCCCATTTGATCCAGAGACCCAGCTTGCTGTGGAGCACTCGTAGGGTAGGACTTTGTACTGACTTCAAACCGTCGAACGCAAAAACACAGGCATAGCCTGCGTTGCGGAAGGATAGAGATCTGAAGTACGCGTCCTTCAGGTCGAACGCTGCAGACCAGTCTTGGGGACGGATCATTCGAAAATGCTTCTCTGCGTTAGCCACTTGAACGGAAGCTTATAAAAGGCCCGATTCAAGAGTCGCAGTTCCAAGATTGGCCGTAACCCACCACCTTTCTTGGGTACAATGAAGGATGGGCTATAGAAGGCTTCTATGAACCTGGAACCAGGGGAACCATAGACGTACCCGGTGTGGGGCAGCGAGGTGGAGGACAGGGACCCGGCTCAGAAGGCCCGGGGGCGGCCTGTCTCACTGTCTCCACAGGTGCGTGAGAAGGCATAATCGGGTCCTCGAACCGCATCCAGTTGCCAGCTGGCGACACAAGTGGGGGCTGAGGGGTGCAAGGCTTTACAGGGTCGCACACCGCCAGTCTGGCCCTCTTGGGACCCAGGAACAGAGGAATTTGCTCTTTCTTTGACAATTCGGGCACCAGAACGGTAACCATCTGAAAAGCTTGTCCCCCCATCCCTGGGTGGCCTGTGTAAGGGACGCTTGGTCTTACGCTTGCCACCTGGTTTGGCAGTGTCTGATACAGGCTGGGCGGCCTGTTTGCGGCTGGCTCCACGCTGAGGCCTGGTTAAAGGCTGCTGCGGAGGCCCAGCGGGAGCGGGAGTGGAAGCGGCAGCAGTGGGATGCCCTCAGCGACGAGCAGGCGGAGGATCTGCACCTGGGTGGCAGAGAACTGTTGGGCGTAAATCTCCACCACGTCGCCGAACAGCCCATCCTGGGAAATGGGGGAGTCCAGGAACTGAACCTTGTCCGCATCCCTCATATCAACCAGGTTGAGCCGGAGATGGTGCTCCTGGACCACTGGGGTGGACATCGCCAGATCAATCGCGCAAACCGCAATGCTCGTTCCCCGGAGGGCAAGGTTGGTTGTGGTGCGGAGCTCACCTATGAGCGCATGGTCTGGGGTACCCTTGTGCATGTCCATGAGTGCCTTGGCCTGGTAGACTTGTAGCAACGCCATGGCATGCAAAGAGGAAGCAGCTTGCCCACAGGCTAGCGCGGCCTGCCCTGAGAAACCAATCATCCAACAAAGACTGTTCGGGACACGGTTGGAGGATTCCACGCAAGCCCGACAGCCTCGGCGGCCCGTTTCAGCATAGCTGACATTTCTGGAACTGGCTCGGGCAACGTTACACTGCCAGAGGAGGATAACGCAGACGAGTCATCATCTCCAGAGGCCAGCTCATCCTCCGATGCTGCAATCAGCATCCTGTCCTCTGCAGGGGCCCTGAATGAAACGGCTGGTCGGTCCATTACAGAGGGACCAGCGCACTCAACGGTGGGCTCCACCGGCTGCGGTGTGATAGAGGAGTGAGGGGCCCACAGGGATTGGTTACCGGGCAGGGAAGCCATCACTATGATTCTCTGATCACCCATCCCACACGGCACCCTAGGGTGGGGCGTGGTAATGGGGACTCCACCTTCGCGGACGAAGGCGCAACACCGCGATAGTCATGTTCTCGCAATGAGAACATGAACTATCCACAAAAGCTGCTTCAGCATGCTTTAATCCCAAAAACGTGATGCAACTAATGTGACCGTCAGAGGGGGACAGGGAATGACCGCATCCAGAAACGCGCGGGTGGAATGACATCTTGAAAAAGACGCAAACGCACCCGTGTTGCTCTTTCAGGAAATGAAAAACTCACCAGTCCCGGCGCACACAGGGGAATGATCGTGGCAACACTTACAAGGATGGTGAAGCCTGTACCAGTGAAGCACTCACTTTCTTCACCCTTAACCGGCCGTCAGACAAACAAACACAAAAAGGAATGCTGTTAAAACGAGCTCAGAAGGCACACTCGCGCTGTAGAATCACCAGCACCGGGAGAGACTTGTGACAAGAGACAAGTAGAGACAAGTGGTGCATGCATCCGGTTCCGTGTTTATACCCGCGCTGCGGGGCGGAGCATGGATGCAAAGCTCGCACACCAATGTGCATTGGCTCGTTTTATCAATGCTAGAAGATGACAGGCTCCCTAAGTGTGATCCCAATCAGTCAACACGTCTACTACGTCGAACGTAACCGACTGAAAGTGACATTTATTTGAAATGGAAATTAAATGATGTTTCATTAACAAAGTTCAGGAGGAGCACGTTCAAATAATCAATCAATCAATCAACTTGTTATCAAACAATTACCATGTCTACCCTATCAGCATGAGAGGAAGCATATATATTCACTCTGTCAACTCACCTAACATTCCTTGACAGTTTTCAGCATCCCTCCACCACCCCGACTCCTCACTCTTGGCTTGTTCTTTCACAGCCAGGAATACTCTGGGTTCGGGCCGGATACCGAGCCCGGAGCCCTCTCCTCGCACAGCACGCCAAATACGCATTTATTCTATCTGACTTATTTGTAAGTGTGAACTCGTGAAATATATTTGGTAAAAATGTGTAATTTCTTTTTTGATTTTTTTTTAAGGTGCACAATAGTGTACGTATCAGTGTCTATCCAAAACAAAATATACACCTAAATGTTAAACACAAAAGTTAATGTTGTAAAAACATAACAAATGAGGACCATTTTTATTACTACAGGCTATTGAGTTTTGTTTGCATATATTAAGCCATTACAGCTTCAGATATTGAAAAGCACATGCCGAGCAGCCGCCTCGCTGTCTTTTGTTATGTAGATGTGCATGTCATATGTCAGCGCATGAGATGACAAGTATATTTGCAGGCAGAGATGAAACGCAAGGCGATGCTTATGTTTTCCCACCATATCCCAGAAGGAGGTGCACACAGCAGTCATGGTTTTATCAAGCACGACTGACCTTTTTTTTCCTCCTTTACAGTTGCCAGTGACGGCTTCATCTGCGCCTCACATCTTGTTCTGCGCTCCATCATTAATCTGTTTCACACACACTCGGGAAGGGAAAGTTATTTGATGTTTTATTTCACAGTTTCTTGAGGGTTCCCCTCAGATCTCGGCTTCCTCTGCTCAGCCAGACACTTGTGTGTTTCTCTCGCTCTGTCTGTCTCGGCTCTCTCTCTCTGTGAGGCTTTTCCGCGAGGGAGCCACTGTTGATGTAGTGTTGCTCTTTGTGATGTGGGAGTGTGGGGGGGATTTTATTTTAGCTTGGAGGAGAGGAGAGCCGCTCTTTGTTGATTCAGATTTCTGGTTTATCTTGCCAGTTTTTTGAATCTCACAAAAAGTTAAACTGATCAAATAGACATATTAAATTCACTCTGTAGCACAACATAGCTGTCTATTCATGTTCATTAATTATATGATATAATATGATCTGTCAAATTACAGTAGGCACTACAAAAACACATGATTAATCTGAAAATTCTGAAGAATCTTCTGATCAAAGTAATATTGAAATGCTATTATTTTAAATAACAGTTCTGTATTTTAATTAGATGAATCGCGATTAATCGTATCCAACATAAAAGTTGGTATCTACATAATATACAGTATGTGTGTGTACTGTGTAATTATTTTGTATAAATACACACATATATATGTATATATTTAAGAAATATTTGCATGTATATATTGTATACAAAATAATTATCCACAGTACACACACACTTTTATTTTGGATTCTATTAATTGTGATTAATCGTTGCTTAGCACTAATTTTAATAATTTCAAATCAATTTAAAACAATCTTCAGTGTCACTTGATCCTTCAGAAATCAATGTAATTTACTGCTCTAATAAGAAACATTTCTTACTATTTACATTGTTAATCATGAAGCTTTTTTTAATTCTTTGAATAAAGTAAAAAAAAAAAAGAAGATTTTTTTTGTAACAATGTAAAAGTCTTTACAGTGACTTTTGATCAATTTAATGTCTTTTTGGTTGGTCTTTTTTAAATATATAATTATGTTGATGTGTGAACTCAAACAAACAAACAATCATGGACATGATTCGAAAAGGTTAAATGGTCCTAAAAAATTAGTCACACTTGTATTGTTCAGGGTCAAAAATGGCCACATTGAAAATTAATGTGAGACGACTTGCATCTAGTGGAAAGGTTTGGTACTGCACACAAACAAACTCTTACTGAAAGCTCATTTTTTGAGATATCAACCTCAAATTTGGAGCACAACTTGTTTAGATTTATAGCTTTGATTGCCTGAAGTTTTTGAGTAAAACTTGATTTGGAAAATCTATATTTCATATTAAACTTTTATTTTTTTAATTAAATTGTATTTTTTTGTGTGTGCAGTTTTCATAACAGTAAATATAAACGTTATAACTTTTTTCAAGTCAACTTTTTTAAAACTTTTTTTCACTTCAGAAATAATCTGCCAAGTGCCATCTTTAAAAAGATACCAAACTTAAGTCTGTGCTCCAAAGCATTTAAGATTTACGACAGTTTAAGTTGGAAATTTCATTTTCAGGTCCATGCTCAAAAAGTGAATAAATGGATTATACCTACTGCATAAATATAATTTAGTACCATCAAATCCCCTAAAAATACAAAATGTTAAATAAAAAAATATTATCTAACTAAAATAAAGAACAATCATTTAAAAAAAATAAATAAATAAATAAAAAATAAAAAATAAATAAAAAAAATAAATATATATATATATATATATATATATATATATATATATATATATATATATATATATATATATATATATATATATATATATATGATAATATAATATTATAATATTATATAATAATATTATATATATACACTCACCTAAAGGATTATTAGGAACACCATACTAATACTGTGTTTGACCCCCTTTCGCCTTCAGAACTGCCTTAATTCTACGTGGCACTGATTCAACAAGGTGCTGAAAGCATTCTTTAGAAATGTTGGCCCATATTGATAGGATAGCCTCTTGCAGTTGATGGAGATTTGTGGGATGCACATCCAGGGCACGAAGCTCCCGTTCCACCACATCCCAAAGATGTTCTATTGGGTTGAGATCTGGTGACTGTGGGGGCCATTTTAGTACAGTGAACTCATTGTCATGTTCAAGAAACCAATTTGAAATGATTCGAGCTTTGTGACATGGTGCATTATCCTGCTGGAAGTAGCCATCAGAGGATGGGTACATGGTGGTCATAAAGGGATGGACATGGTCAGAAACAATGCTCAGGTAGGCCGTGGCATTTAAACAATGCCCAATTGGCACTAAGGGGCCTAAAGTGTGCCAAGAAAACATCCCCTACACCATTACACCACCACCACCAGCCTGCACAGCCTCCACAAGGCATGATGGATCCATGTTCTCATTCTGTTTACGCCAAATTCTGTCTCTACCATCTGAATGTCTCAACAGAAATCGAGACTCATCAGACCAGGCAACATTTTTCCAGTCTTCAACTGTCCAATTTTGGTGAGCTCGTGCAAATTGTAGCCTCTTTTTCCTATTTGTAGTGGAGATGAGTGGTACCCGGTGGGGTCTTCTGCTGTTGTAGCCCATCCGCCTCAAGGTTGTGCGTGTTGTGGCTTCACAAATGCTTTGCTGCATACCTCGGTTGTAACGAGTGGTTATTTCAGTCAAAGTTGCTCTTCTATCAGCTTGAATCAGTCGGCCCATTCTCCTCTGACCTCTAGCATCAACAAGACATTTTCGCCCACAGGACTGCCGCATACTGGATGTTTTTCCCTTTTCACACCATTCTTTGTAAACCCTAGAAATGGTTGTGCGTGAAAATCCCAGTAACTGAGCAGATTGTGAAATACTCAGACCGGCCCGTCTGGCACCAACAACCATGCCACGCTCAAAATTGCTTAAATCACCTTTCTTTCCCATTCTGACATTCATTTTGGAGTTCAGGAGATTGTCTTGACCAGGACCACACCCCTAAATGCATTGAAGCAACTGCCATGTGATTGGTTGATTAGATAATTGCATTAATGAGAAATTGAACAGGTGTTCCTAATAATCCTTTAGGTGAGTGTATATATACAGTGAGGAAAATAAGTATTTGAACACCCTGCTATTTTGCAAGTTCTCCCACTTAGAAATCATGGAGGGGTCTGAAATTGTCATCGTAGGTGCATGTCCACTGTGAGAGACATAATCTAAAAAAAAAAAAATCCAGAAATCACAATGTATGATTTTTTTTAACTATTTATTTGTATGATACAGCTGCAAATAAGTATTTGAACACCTGAGAAAATCAATGTTAATATTTGGTACAGTAGCCTTTGTTTGCAATTACAGAGGTCAAACGTTTCCTGTAGTTTTTCACCAGGTTTGCACACACTGCAGGAGGGATTTTGGCCCACTCCTCCACACAGATCTTCTCTAGATCAGTCAGGTTGCTGGGCTGTCGCTGAGAAACACGGAGTTTGAGCTCCCTCCAAAGATTCTCTATTGGGTTTAGGTCTGGAGACTGGCTAGGCCACGCCAGAACCTTGATATGCTTCTTACAGAGCCACTCCTTGGTTATCCTGGCTGTGTGCTTCGGGTCATTGTCATGTTGGAAGACCCAGCCTCGACCCATCTTCAATGCTCTAACTGAGGGAAGGAGGTTGTTCCCCAAAATCTCGCAATGCATGGCCCCGGTCATCCTCTCCTTAATACAGTGCAGTCGCCCTGTCCCATGTGCAGAAAAACACCCCCAAAGCATGATGCTACCACCCCCATGCTTCACAGTAGGGATGGTGTTCTTGGGATGGTACTCATCATTCTTCTTCCTCCAAACACGTTTAGTGGAATTATGATCAAAAAGTTATATTTTGGTCTCATCTGACCACATGACTTTCTCCCATGACTCCTCTGGATCATCCAAATGGTCATTGGCAAACTTAAGACGGGCCTTGACATGTGCTGGTTTAAGCAGGGGAACCTTCCGTGCCATGCATGATTTCAAACCATGACGTCTTAGTGTATTACCAACAGTAACCTTGGAAACGGTGGTCCCAGCTCTTTTCAGGTCATTGACCAGCTCCTCCCGTGTAGTTCTGGGCTGATTTCTCACCTTTCTTAGGATCATTGAGACCCCACGAGGTGAGATCTTGCATGGAGCCCCAGTCCGAGGGAGATTGACAGTCATGTTTAGCTTCTTCCATTTTCTAATGATTGCTCCAACAGTGGACCTTTTTTCACCAAGCTGCTTGGCAATTTCCCCGTAGCCCTTTCCAGCCTTGTGGAGGTGTACAATTTTGTCTCTAGTGTCTTTGGACAGCTCTTTGGTCTTGGCCATGTTAGTAGTTGGATTCTTACTGATTGTATGGGGTGGACAGGTGTCTTTATGCAGCTAACGACCTCAAACAGGTGCATCTAATTTAGGATAATAAATGGAGTGGAGGTGGACATTTTAAAGGCAGACTAACAGGTCTTTGAGGGTCAGAATTCTAGCTGATAGACAGGTGTTCAAATACTTATTTGCAGCTGTATCATACAAATAAATAGTTAAAAAATCATATATTGTGATTTCTGGATTTTTTTTTTTTTTAGATTATGTCTCTCACAGTGGACATGCACCTACGATGACAATTTCAGACCCCTCCATGATTTCCAAGTGGGAGAACTTGCAAAATAGCAGGGTGTTCAAATACTTATTTTCCTCACTGTATATATATATGTATATATACACTCACCTAAAGGATTATTAGGAACACCTGTTCAATTTCTCATTAATGCAATTATCTAATCAACCAATCACATGGCAGTTGCTTCAATGCATTTAGGGGTGTGGTCCTCGTCAAGACAATCTCCTGAACTCCAAATTGAATGTCAGAATGGGAAAGAAAGGTGATTTAAGCAATTTTGAGCGTGGCATGGTTGTTGGTGCCAGACGGGCCGGTCTGAGTATTTCACAATCTGCTCAGTTACTGGGATTTTCACGCACAACCATTTCTAGGGTTTACAAAGAATGGTGTGAAAAGGGAAAAACATCCAGTATGCGGCAGTCCTGTGGGCGAAAATGCCTTGTTGATGCTAGAGGTCAGAGGAGAATGGGCCGACTGATTCAAGCTGATAGAAGAGCAACTTTGACTGAAATAACCACTCGTTACAACCGAGGTATGCAGCAAAGCATTTGTGAAGCCACAACACGCACAACCTTGAGGCGGATGGGCTACAACAGCAGAAGACCCCACCGGGTACCACTCATCTCCACTACAAATAGGAAAAAGAGGCTACAATTTGCACGAGCTCACCAAAATTGGACAGTTGAAGACTGGAAAAATGTTGCCTGGTCTGATGAGTCTCGATTTCTGTTGAGACATTCAGATGGTAGAGTCAGAATTTGGCGTAAACAGAATGAGAACATGGATCCATCATGCCTTGTTACCACTGTGCAGGCTGGTGGTGGTGGTGTAATGGTGTAGGGGATGTTTTCATGGCACACTTTAGGCCCCTTAGTGCCAATTGGGCATCGTTTAAATGCCACGGCCTACCTGAGCATTGTTTCTGACCATGTCCATCCCTTTATGACCACCATGTACCCATCATCTGATGGCTACTTCCAGCAGGATAATGCACCATGTCACAAAGCTCAAATCATTTCAAATTGGTTTCTTGAACATGACAATGAGTTCACTGTACTAAAATGGCCCCCACAGTCACCAGATCTCAACCCAATAGAGCATCTTTGGGATGTGGTGGAACGGGAGCTTTGTGCCCTGGATGTGCATCCCACAAATCTCCATCAAATGCAAGATGCTATCCTATCAATATGGGCCAACATTTCAAAAAGAATGCTTTCAGCACCTTGTTGAATCAATGCCACGTAGAATTAAGGCAGTTCTGAAGGCGAAAGGGGGTCAAACACAGTATTAGTATGGTGTTCCTAATAATCCTTTAGGTGAGTGTATATATATATATATATATATATATACATATATATATATATATATATATATATATATATATATATATATATATATATATATATATATATATGTATATATATAAAATTATAATTATAATTTTAGCCCAACACGGGAGCAGCAAAAAACCTGACCCTAAACTTTTAAATGTTATATACTGTTACTGTTGTTGCTGCCTATTTAGAACATCCAAATAAGTCACTATAAAGGTGCCAGTTAATGATGCCTAGGAAGCCATCTGCCTCTTTAAACCATATATGGCAAGGTCAAGTGTGTTGACTTTGCCATCTAGCAACAATTCATGAACCAGAACAATCAAGTGTTTGGACACGTAGGACACATCATATATTTATTATGGAACATGATGTAAAGTGGTTGCAATCTTTTCTGTTGTCTCAGGTGATAAAGGCAGTGGAGGAGAACTACAGACTCCCGGGTCCCATGGACTGCCCGACTGCCCTCTATCATCTCATGATGGATTGCTGGCAGAAAGACAGGAACAGCCGGCCAAAATTCGAAGAGATTGTCAGCTTATTGGACAAACTCATCCGCAATCCCAGCAGCCTGAAAGGTCTGGTTAACCCATCTAACAGGTAAACGACCAGCCGTTATTGTTTACTTTGCTCATGATTTTCATTTGTGTAACTGTCCTTTCAATAAACTTTCTTTGTTTTCGTTCTTTATTGTTCCCATCAGAGCATATGCTAATTATGTTGTTATTTACGGCATGTGATTGAGATCACAAATGATGTGACGTCTGTGAAAAATGGATAACCGAGGGTTAACCACCGTGCTACACGCTTGTCACAAGAAATCAAGGTTTAATGACACTTGTGACAAATACGCACTCACATTTCATGATTTAATGTCGCGTTAAACAGAAGTGACAGTGTGCAAATGACTTCCAATTACTGTGATTATACGTATCGAATACATTTGCTGCACGTGGAGTGTTCTTCATTCTTACACGTTGGAATTATCCATTATCAGTAATTGTGTTATGCAGTTACATTCAAGTTTAATATGAAATTGATTTGGAGTCTGGGAATGTTTCTGTAGCTGTTATTGCACTGTAATTTTCTTTCTTTGCCCTGGATGATAATATCAGCAAGTGTGGCCAAGGGATCACTGATTATATTAATATGTATAGTCATAATAAAGTTTAATTTAACTTGCATCGGAAAGCAGGATTATAAGCTTAGTTTCATATAAATATTTGTTCTGAATTTTAAGGCAGGACATTATATAGACAAATGCACTGGTCAATTTTGAGATTTTGGGCTGTTTGGCTTTTCACAACTTTTTTGGGATAAAAAAAAAGCCTTTTTGCTGTGTGCCCCGGTATCGCCATCGTTGATAGGTTTCAGCACCGCCAACACCGTCATTGATAGGTTTCAGCACCGCCAACACCGTCATTGATGGGTTTCAGCACGCCAACACCGTCATTTCATAGGTTTCAGCACGCCAACGCCGTCATTGATAGGTTTCAGCACGCCAACGCCGTCATTTGATAGGTTTCAGCACCTTCAACGCCGTCATTGATAGGTTTCAGCACCGCCAACACCATCATTGATAGGTTTCAGCACACCAACGCTGTCATTTGATAGGTTTCAGCATGCCAACGCCGTCATTTGATAGGTTTCAGCATGCCAATGCCGTCATTTGATAGGTTTTAGCACCGCCAACACCGTCATTGATAGGTTTCAGCACGCCAACGCCGTCATTGATAGGTTTCAGCACGCCAACGCCATCATTTGTTAGGTTTCAGCACCTTCAACGCCGTCATTGATAGGTTTCAGCATGCCAACGCCATCATTTGATAGGTTTCAGCACCTTCAACGCCATCATTGATAGGTTTCAGCACCGCCAGCACTGCCAACACCGTCATTGATAGGTTTCAGCACCGCCAACACCGTCATTGATAGGTTTCAGCACCGCCAACACCGTCATTAATAGGTTTCAGCACGCCAACGCCATCATTTGATAGGTTTCAGCACCTTCAACACTGTCATTAATAGGTTTCAGCACCGCCAACATCGTCGTTGATAGGTTTCAGGCGGCGAAGGATCAGTCGGAACCATTCTAGCAATTTATCTCTCGCCGGGTCCAGCAGGCTGGGCCCTCATCCTCCTGTCCTGCAGCTTAGCTCAAGGAGGGAGGAGTAAAAGGCCAGTGTGGCTGATCGCATTCCCCCTAGCAAAGACTTTGGGCTCGAGCACTGAACCCAGTCCCAGTCTGCCGGGGGTAGACCTGCGGCAGGGTTCCTGGTAGGGTTTCTCATCCAATTTGGTTGTTTCCTTGGGTTCTGCGAATTATAGAGAAAGATTAGAGTCCAGTTCAAGTCTCATCCTCTGTGTTTCAATGGCGTGCTCCCCACTATGGTGAAGCCAGAGCAGATTCCTTTGCTTTCACAGGAGTTTGAAGTCTCTCCTGGACAAAAGGGCCATAGATAATGTTCCCCTCCAAGTAAGAGACTCAGGATTTTACAGCCGGTACTTTTTGGTAACCAAAAAAGACTGAGGGTTGCGTCCCAACCTTGATCTTCGTCTTTTGAACTGTACTCTTCGTATTTACAGTTTCAAGATATTGACGTTAAAACGTATGTCTCAAATCCAATTTGAGGATTTTTTTGTTACGATAGACTTAGACTACGCATATTTTCAAATAGAAATATTGAGTTCCTGAGGTTTGCTTTTTTTTTTTGGCTGAAGCTTACCAGTATCGGGTTCTTCCCTTCGGCCCAGCCTTGTCTCCTCACACCTTCACCAAGTGTAACCTGTAGTGCAGGCATTCTCTCAGTAGGCGTGGGTAATAATGCATAACGCAATGACGCAGCTTTGGTGTTCCCTCAAAAAGGAACTGAACATTGGATACTGAGAATGGGAACGAGACGCCACGTTGCGTTGCCATACTTCAAGTATGCCAGCGTGGCTTCTTCAGACCAGTGAACCTGGCGTCACCTGACTTTGCCCGTTGCCAATAGATTACATGTACTACATGTGATTCAGACACCGGCTTACACTGAAGGCGTTCCCATAGCATCAACGCAATGATGCGGCATCTCGTTTCCATTCTCATTAATGTTTTTTTCATAAATTTCAACAAATTAATTACAATTATTTTAGGCATAACATTTTTTTTTTTTTTTTTTAATTTAAGGATTATGTGAAGAAATTGTTTTTGTGTGGTCTCAGACTTTTGGACCTTATTGTGTATTATAACAATTAGACAAACAATTTTTTTTTAAGCCTGTTAGATGGTACATTATTCTGCTTGTGTCAGCTCAGATCTGTAAAGGTTTTTAGTATCCAGCCTTCACCTAGAACTTTAATGTCAGGTTTATGCATCCATTTGTTCACCACTGTACCTGTCTCTCCCGCAGAGTGTCCAATTTATTAGTGGAGCACGGGAGCCCCGAGGGCTGTGTATTCAGATCGGTGGAGGAATGGTTAGAGGCCATAAAAATGGGTCGATACACCGAGCTTTTCATGGAAAGTGGATACACTTCTCTGGAAGTAGTCACTCAAATGACCTTGGAGTAAGTCATCTGTTGTGGAGGACATTGAGCCTGTTTGCTGTTCATCTACTTTTAAAATTACTGAGAGTGTAACCTCCATTTCATGTTTTGATCTTTGATTTGGATGCACTTTCTAATGGTTAATTGTTACAGCATAGTTTACATGATCTCTTGAGCATCAAATCAGCATAATAGAATGATTTTACTTGTGAGGCGTTTTTTAAGGTCTTTTCTTTCATTTTGTGTATCAAACAAATGTAGTGGCAAAAATAGCTTTAAAAAAAAGACATTTTACTTTCATTATTAGAAGTTCAAATTTTACAAATCACCAGATAAACCTTGATTGATTCCAGCTTTTTTAATCATTATCAATGAACCCTAACGGAAACATATTTTATAGCTGTATGTTGTTCTTTTGCAGAGATCTTAGGAGGGTTGGAGTCACTTTGGCCGGTCATCAGAAAAAGATTCTCAACAGCATTCAGGAGATGCGAGTCCAAATGATGAACGCCACTTTGCCCATCTGAGACCTGCTTTAGAGGAACTTCCAATAGTAGCCTAGCACTTTCTATGGACACTTATTTATTGAGCGGAACTATTTAACGATGAAATCTGATGCTAAAGAAAAAAGAAACGCTGGATAGATGTACAAACGGTGACTGTTTCGTTTGTGCAAAGCCTCCGTCTAAGAGTCGCAGGAGGAACTTGACTGAAATGTTGAGTCGTTGTTTGGAAAAGTGTGGCACATCTCCAGATAGGACAACTGACTTGGGATCAGGTGTCTCTGGGCTGAATGTATAGCGTTTTTCCATGAGCTCATTCAACAATATTATTACCTCCGGAATTCCACAAAAGACCAAGGTCGGCTCGGATGTTTTTCTCACACGAAGTTCACCTGGGGCAAAGTTCAGGCAGTGAGACTGAAGTCATATCACGGGCTGAGGGAACGAATGGCAGTGTTAAACAAAGCAATAGTAGATTTCGAGCTTGATGTTGATTTTACTTTGTTCTAAAATGTTGCTTCCTTGATTCAATAAGAGGACAAAGAAATGGACAGGATCATTTTCCTTTTGCACAAAATATGTGTCATGAAGGGCGGAGGAAATGTATTTGTATTTGAAAATGTGACACGTTTCCAAACCACGTTTATTTAGTTCCACTGATGTTTTGATGTTTTACATGTAAATAGTGTACAGTTGCGTAGATAAAGTGGAGCTCAAATGCATCCATCCATGTTCATGTGGGGTTGATATACTGTACTTTAGTGTGTGGGTGGGCTAACATACTATGTATATTCAGTCCAGTCAATAAATGTTTATATTGCCTCTCAGTGCTTCATTAGATAGAAATTGAAAAGTTGTTTTACCATTGATGTGTGAACTCTACTATATTTTGCTACTCATACTTTTGCCTCGCTCAGTTTTTCACAGCATGGTGAGATTAAAGTCAACATGAACTCAAAACGGACCCGATTTACTTTCTTAATACAGGTTTTTTGTTTTTCATTATTGTTTTCATATATCTGTAGAACCTTTAAAATTAAAAATGTAATAACTTAGGAAATAATTATAGATTAGGATACTATGAATGAAGTACATCACGTTAATGAAGTACACTGGGTTGCGAATATCGTTTCATGTTGACTTTAAGTTGGTTCAATATGTCAGACATTACATTAGCAAAAAACAGTTAAAGTAAAATATATGTGCCGTATCTGAGGCAGGGTGTCGGTTACTGTTGACAATAATCCAGATGTTTGGTTATATGGTTGTCAACGAATGTGACTCTACATTTTATTCAAAATTAAATATTTTTAGTACATTTTGACTTAAATAAGATTTCCCCAATTAATAGGAAAGGGTAAACATTTCCGATAGCACATGAAGGCTGCCTAACTTCTCAAAAAGAGCAGTAAAATAAGTTTCAATTGTCTTTTTATGTACACTGAGGTATAAATTGAAATTATTGTCTGTTAATTGACAACTTGCCACACATGCATTATAGATATGGGTTTAAAAATAAAAGGAAATGTTGAATGTTAGGACTCATATTCAGAAATTACAGGCATTAGGTCATTCCTAACCATATTTTAGGTTCATAATTGTTTATTACAGCACATTATTTTCCTATTAACACTACTGAAAGGCCACAAGATTGTATTAACAAGTGCTCAAGTATGTCACATATTTCCTCAAAACCTCTTATAACTGCTCATAATTATAGTCAGTGTAATATTTCCATTAAAACCTCTCTGGTAGATGTATATATTACTCTTAATTTCTTGAAATTTTATCGTATCACATAAATAATGCTCCTAAATTAGTCAAATGGAAGTGTTCAGTGCAGATCAGATTTAATAATGGTCAAAAATGGACAAAGTTAATGACATATTTTCAGTTAATTTGAATCTACATTGATTTGCACTTATACATCTGCTCTGTTTGTTATATACTGAGTGAATATTATTTGAAGTGTTGCAATGAATGTTACTATATTATACTTGGAAATTGGTATTTTATGCAATGCAGTTTCTCTTGCTCTGAAATTTGCTTGGGTTAACTATGTATCATATTAAGTTAAATATAATTTTAGATTGAATTTATACACGTGTTTTAACCCCATTGTATTTTCAAAATAATGGCAAAAAAAAGTTTTAATGGATTTGAAAAAACTGTTTGACTGTAAGACTGAAAAACATTTTAACCCGACCAACCACACGCCATGCTTTAAAACTGCAAAATGCTTGAGCGTTTTCAGATTTGTGGCTGTTGTTTATTGTAGTGATATTTCTTCATAACCATTGGTCATATCTGTCAGAATGAAAAGCCAGATTCATCATGTTTTCAAGCATGTTTGCCCTATTATCAGGTTGTTTACTTAGAATATGTAAATTTAGATAACTTAGTTGTAGCCATAAACATAGAACAGTTGCCTTTTGTTTGACATTTATGATTGTGGTTACGCAAAATACATCTAATTCACACTTGGAAATGTCAAATGTAGCTGCAATTAAAAAGTTTACTGATTAGCACAAAAAATCGTTCTATAGCCCTGTGAACTTTGGGGTTAAAGGCAAGCACAAGGTTTAACAATTTTGTATAATTACTGTATAACCTCACACTACTATTTGATCTTTTGAACCCACCACCCCAAAAACATGTCTAAAATCACTATACTGACTAAAATAATTTTAGCATAAATCACTGATGTTGAGTGCATCAAATTGTTTCCAAACATTTATTCTAATACAAAATTATCATCATGGTGTTGGTGGGCTGCGCATTACAAATGCATTTTATCAGCAAAATGAATAATATATTGTTTAAATATTTCATCATATTTGGTCCAATAAAGACAGAGGGAAAAGAATGAAAAGCACAGAAAAAAAAAGTAGTTTCTATGTGATAATTGTTTGTCTATTACCTTTTACTGTGTGTTTTGTTGTGTAAATGTCTTTTGTAGTGTAATATATTAAATTTTATATTTTTTGTAATAAACTGGAGAGAAACCCAATATTGCTGAGTTCTCTATGCAATGCAATATCGCAATATTAGCTGATATTCACCAACACCAGGTGATGTGTGGAACTAGGAATATCCCAGTTGAAATGTCACACTTCAGTCAATATGGCAAAAACAGAATAAAAATAACATATTGCCATTTACTTTGAAAACAGCTGACAAAAAGTAAAAATTAAGGTATCATTATATAAACATAGGGCCCTATCTTGCACCCAGCGCAATTGACTTTGTACACCGCATGTATCATTCCTATTTTGCACCCGACACACAGCGGACTTTTCCCTCCACAGACGCACATCAGTAAATTAGGGAATGAACTTGCGCTCCCGGGGGCGGTTCAGCACAAAGAGGAGGTGTGTTTCGGCGCAAACATTCCCTGGTGCTATTTTGCAGTTCCAGAAAACAATTCTGCCACTGACCAGGAAAAACCTAGTCTAAAGTCAGTGGCATGTTATTCATATGCTATTTTAAGGGCGCATGCTTGGCCATAATCAATGTAGCGTGTGCACAACGTGCATACACTTTGCTTATCTCATCTACACACAGACGCAGCAGTTCTCATTTTTAGAAAACCATACATTATTACAAGTAAAAATATTAACACACGAGGGAAATCATTGTTGTGTCCATGAAGATGTGAAAAAATAGGCATAAATCTAGCTTACACATTTACCCAAATTATTATACGCCTGTTTAACCGAAGCTAATTTGGGTGTGTTTCTCCCATCCCCATACAATGTCACTTCTCTGTGTTTTACGGCCCTGACGAGAACGTCGGTCTCCTCTGCTGTGAACCGCTCCTGGCGTGCGCCTGGCAAATCCACCGTTATAATAGCAATCGCCATGGAACAAGCGTGCCTGCTCTTAAAGGGAATGTGAGATGATGCTCTCATTGGTTTATTTCACGTTACACCCAAACCACATGAATAATGAAGCTACTTCAGACCAACCCATTTTAGATTTGTGTCGGGCGCCAGAGTCATTTATCCCGCCGGTATAATAGCAACAGCGCCAAGACCCGCCCACAAAGTTACTTGCGTTTCGCACTTGATACTTGCATTTCAGATCGTTAAAATAGGGCCCATAATGTCTAATGTTAAAGTTGACCGTTTGACATATGGTAGCTCTATACGCTATGTTAATTGAAAACTGGATTGCCGCCATCTTGGAAGTAACATTTAATGATATGTCTAGCTGAGGTTGGGGTTGATCGATCTGTCTAACAATGTCCAACTTCGAGTGGTATTTCAGGTGTTATTTCAAGTAGAAGGTGGGAAAAATCCAAATTCGTGTGATCCAATTTGTAGTGGTGTCCGAAACCATAGTGGACGTTATTGAGTGCACTCATTCAATCCCATAATGCACCACAATAACGAGTGTACAGCCGATGTGCGTTCAACAGCTGTCCGAATTCACTGACTCGTTTTCATTCACCTCTTCAGGTGAACTGTATAAGTGGACTAATGTAGGGAGTAGTGATTGACGGTTTAGGGGGCGATTTTGTATTCAGCCTATGTCTTAAGTACTAGTATGACCAAATAGCAGTTAGTCAAGGGGCAGTCAGTCTTGCTTTTTAGTATCAAATTAGACCAATCTACATTTTTATGTAACTGACTTACAAAAAATGTGATGACTAACTTTTAAAACAAGTCTTAGCAGTTTATGCAACCAGCAACTGGGACTCAAGTACCCCTCATCATCAGCACTATATAGAGCACACACTTCCTCAGTCGTGACCTCGTTTGATTATACAAGCTGTGTCCAAATTCAGGGGCTGCATCCTTTGAAGGCCACGTCCTTCGAAGTGCGCGGCTGACGCGGCCTTCGGGGGACGCACCGAGACTCGACTAAAGGGGGAAGTATAGCTGATTGCGTCATCGCGCCGCAACAAAGTCTGTCCCAATTCGAAGGTCCTTCGAAGGCTCCTTCAAAATGTGGCAAATGCGCATTTGGCATTATATCTCTCATAATGGCAAATGTGTCCTTCTTTTCCCTGAATGCAGGATACATCAGAAGGATCCTTCGCAGCCTTGCCTACCCCAGAATGCATTGTGCGCCGGAGACGAAATTGCCAGATTACACTTTTAAATGTAATTATTGGGTTTCAATTGAATCAAGTAATCAGATGTATCTAATGCTAAAAATGAAAGAAAAAAAAATACAATAAAAGTTCAAATGTTGACAAAAGTTACCAGTATGTGATTTGATATAGGTTAGTTTATACTCTTTAGACTTTATTATGCACTTAAATTGACCATGGTAAACATTTTTAGACATTCTAGATCATTTCAACCCCATTTTGTTTCTAGGCAGTTATAACTATATATATATAAATTACATAAAGTTTTATATATAAAGTCCAGTACCAATGTATCACAACGGCTGTCACAGTTGCTAGGCGACAAAACCAGACGGTCCCATTGAACAACTCCCGGGACACAGCTAGCAACTATTTGTTAATGTGACTATACATTTTGTTAGTTTCATTTTCTAAATAACCAGCGGTGGAATGTAACGACATAAATTTACTATGGATTAAAGTATAAATTTGAAGTACTTTAGATTGTTATTCAACTGCACTTAATCTCAGAGGCAAATATTGTACTTTTTATGAAAAACTGACTTTTTACACATGGATATTAGATTTAGATTTTAGATATTTGTTATATAATAGAAACACTAAATATATGTCTTATAGATCAGGGAAAGGCAACGTTTGGTCCTGGAGGGCTGCTGTCCTGCAGAGTTTAGCTCATAAACGGGTTTGCATGTTAAAATATTTTATGGTTTGATTTTTGAGTATATGAGTTAATTATTCTTATTTTTTTTTAAGAACGTCTCAGTGACATGGCAGCCCATGCCTGAGGCATCCCTACAAACCTGTTGGTGGACAGTGGAGATATGCACTCATCCCAGATGATGTCCCACTGGCAGAGGCCTTAAATGTTTTCTTCCAATCTGTTTTATGTATACTGTTAATTTAAACTTTTATTTTGTATTTCTTATCTTAAACATAACTTATCTTGTAAATAGTTGTAAGTACTGTAAGTGAAAATGTATAGAACAATTTATTTTGTATCAAATGTACAAATTAATTGACACAACAAAAATAAATGTACAGAATAATTTCTTTATTACAAAAATAAACAATGCACAGAAATTCTTTTTGTTTCATTTACAAATTATAACTTACAAAAAAATAATGTATACGATTGTTTAATTTACAAATTTTAATTCACATAACCAAAAGTTTATTTCTCTACCAATCTGTCAAGAAGAGAAAACAATCTGTCCATTCTCTCCCTGCTCTCCTGTGATCTCCTCTCTGTATCTTCATGTCCTCCCTAAATATCTCGATCAGCTTCTCCTCTCGGTCTCGTTTCTCTTGGCTGGTGCTTTTCCTCGTTCTATCCTTCGTGGTCCTGGGAAAGAAGGATGGTAGGAGGGTTGCCAGGTCTGTGGAACAAAAGTAGCCCAAAAAGCCCATCGGCTCTTCTCCGTCGGGCGGCCGATTCTCCACTGGATTGTGCGTTTGAGGGATGTTTTGGGGGTGTTGGAGCGTCGAAATCGTACTTATGGGGATGGAAATCAACCAGCGGAAAAAATGTTTACCCGCGTAAAAAGTAGCCCAATTCTGCGGGAAAACCTTGGACTTGGCAACACTAACAGTAGGCCGCATTAGAAGGATCCTTCGACTTGGGACAGCCTTTTTTCGCGCCGCTGTGACGCAATCGGCCTTCAAATGCAGCCTTCGGAGGATGCAGCCCCTGAATGGAACATAGCTTTACAAACGGTTTATCTTGCTGCTTAATGTGTCTAGCTACCCTGGTAACTACTGCTGTTATCTCCAGTCATTCAAATCATCTTCTAGTCATCCCTTGTCTCAGCATTGTTCCTTAGTGTGTGTGTGTGTGTGAGTGTGTGAGTGTGTGAGTGTGTGTGTGTGTGTGTGTGTGTGTGTGTGTGTGTGTGTGTGTGTGAGTGTGAGTGTGAGTGTGTGTGTGTGAGTGTGAGTGTGAGTGTGAGTGTGAGTGTGTGTGTGTGTGTGTGTGTGTGTGTGTGTGTGTGTGACTAAGACTAAGACTCAAAGTTAACAACACAAGTCTATCTCTAACATTCATCAACGCACACATCAGTAATGGTAAACTGAAACTCAAGCATGCTTTCTTAACGTGTGAGAACCAGTGAGGTTCATTCTCGTGTTACGCAGCACGTTTGAGCTTCTGCGAGAACCAATGAGGTTCATTCTTGTGTTACGCAGCACGTTTGAGAAATCAGAAAACATTTTCCTTTGCGTTTTTGAAGTTGTCAAACGTTGTCAAAACAATCCCCTTTCACAAGGATAAAAATCTTTATATTACGCTGCCTGGCCAGTAGTTGGCGATGTCACTTTGTAAAGAAACACTATTTGCCTGCGCACATACGCATTCTTTTACAAACAATAAACATGGCAAAAGCATCAATCAATTTTGTCTCAGCGGACAATGAGGTCGGTTTATTAATACAAATGTACCTGGGCTATAAAGTGGCAAAACATTAGGAAAATAAGGACTGGGAGTCAAGTCAAGTATTCATGCCTATAGACTGAACACGTAATGACATTGCCATTTTCACAAATTCACATTTTTGTAGTTTACACAAACAAAAGTATTGTATTGTGGTATTGTTTTCAAAAACTTGCGTTTCCCATAAAACGACCATAGTAAAAACATAGTACCAAGCATCGTTGAAGAAACTAATTAGCTAGTCACGACCCGAACATGATCACACTGATTAAACAATAAAGGACTGGCGTTAATGACGTCACGTGCATGTAGTGGAGTAATAAATTCTGCTTTTTAAACATAATAGGTCCTCTTTAAACTTAACATAATGTCCAAAAATGGCAAAAAAAAAACCCAAAAAAAAACAGCATGTGTTTTATATACCAACAAGCATTGAAAGTTAATGTGTAGAATTTCACTATTCATTGTTCAAGTAATTATTTACACATATATTAATAGGGGACTCAAAAGACACAGATTCTGTAGAATAACCCAAAGATGTAGAAGTTGTTCACTAGTTCTCTTCATCACTTGTTACTTTAAACTACCAATAAATGTACTATGTATGATAATATAACCTCTTATGCATTTCATACCAATCCAGTTGTTTGTTATGGCACAAAGTCTCATCTAACCATTGCGCTCCTTTGGGAAATCACATTGCTAAACATCGCCTTGGGTGTTAATTATCAATCCCTGTTTCTCAACCTCAAGGGCAACGTCATATATCAAATATCGAAATGGCCAAAGATTCCACATCAGCAATACAAGAAACCTCTCTGTACCATTTATCTGCTAGTGCTGCCTTGCCCAACGTCATATTTGATTGTTCTTTTGATGGCTCATTGCTTGCGGCGCGGGCTGTCTGTTCTGATGTTGGAGGTGCGAGTCCCTGGACAGTGTCTTTGGCTGGTAATGCAATTTCCATGTATAGAGGTGCCACTAGACCCACAATCCCCTGGGTCATTTATGAATCATTTGGATTTTAATCATTTTGAATGACCTTCAACAGCGTGTCTCCAGTCCTGCCAGTATGAGGGTTTATGTGACTAAAAGCGTATTTTAACACTCTTTGTATCATCTCATCTTCCCGATAAAGTCTTTTGTTCAACACTGGCTCATTTGAAAAATGAGCCTCTAACTACATCTCTGCAAAAAACTCCCAAAACATGCATACAATTCACTGCAGTTTCCAGCTGAAATTAACACTAGTGGCAGTAAAACACAACAACTTTTATTCTTCACTGAATCCTGTGAAACATAAGTCACGTTCATAGACTTGTAGAAGCAAGCTGAAATTGCATGGTTTCTTCAGGAAATATGTTTCTCACTTTTGCTTGTTGTTTTCAAAGACAATAGAGCATTTAAAAAATGCTGTGATGAAAAAATTATATGAACAATAAGTTATGACAACTTATGTGTTTTACATTGCTTTAACTCATCAAAATAAGTTAAGTTCAAATCATTTTAAGTCAGTTTAAAGTAATTTAAGTTGAAATTACTTAAACATCCAAGTTGACTGTACTTAAAAATGTATTTTTTTCTGTTTCAGATAAAACGGAACACACTTTTAGTACTACTCACTATATTTCACTTTGAAACTGTCAGGAAACATGCAAAGAGCAACATAACATCATTTTGCAGAAATGTCGCCACAGGCTTGTTTTTTTGTTGTTGTTGTTGTTGTTTTTTTCAATAAGGCTGAGTTGTTGTTGTTGTTTTTTTCAATAAGGCTGAGTTGTTGTTGTTGTTTTTTTCTTTTTTTTTTTTTGCTACACCATAAAACAAAATAATTATGCAATGTGATAGGCCTAAATAATAAATATTGCATATTCATGTACATTGCAATTTGCTGAATATTTAATATTATTATTAATAATAGAGATGCACTGATACAAAACTTCTCCGCCAATACTGATAGCCGATTATTCAGAATGATATCGGCCGATGCCAATACCGATCTCTCCTAAATGATGCTGCAAATACAGGGAACCCTCTCATTTTGGTACACTATAATATTATAGGTTAAAATTAACAACAGAGCTATTATATTCAACTGCTATTTATTTCCCGATATAATATTTACACTCAAATAAAAGCCAAAATGTTTTTATTAAACTCAGTTGCAAATAAGGTTATTTTTCTAAACAGTTCATGGTAAATTTATTCAAATATACATATATAATTAACAGTAAATAAGCTCTTCTCTAGTGTTGTTATAGCTAACTAACTAACTGTGAACACTGGATAACTTTCCTGAGGTAATGTTAAATGCAACATTTAGTGATATTGTTCTCAAGCTGTTTTATTGACGTCTTTCCGTGGTTGAATGCAGATTGAGTCATGATACAGATTTTGGTAAATTGTACTGCATCTTTCAACATACCTTCTGATATTCATGCATGTGTTTCTAGATATAATTTGTATTAAAGTGGAAGAATAGACTTGAACTGAGGCGCTACGGTGATCTGTCACGTCACATTTAAGAGCATCAAAACGCCATTTATTGTTTGAATTTCATGATAAAATGTACAGATTTTAAAAGCTAAGACTTTATTTCTTATCAGAAGTAACAGAGCACAAATCTCATTGCGATTATTGGATGGCAGGCGCTACAAATAATGTTTGATGTAGTGGGGAAAAAACAACCCTGGCTTTAACTATATAGGGTCAAATAAAGCCTGAAATAACGTTGCTATTTTTTAACTGTTAAAGTGTTATTGTTGTGTTAACTTGCCCTAAATTCAATACGACATTTTCTTTTTTCTTTATTTTACGACGCGTTTTTTCTGCAACCTTTTGTGACAGGATATAATTGGCTGTTTTTAATCAATCGGCAGGAGCGAAAATAAAAGCTTGATACATTGGTGCATCTCTAATTAATAACATTAAATCTTTAATAACATTTTAGTAAAAATGTGTTTTAGCACAACATTCGCTAAAAACTCTGTCCACATCAAATCCTTATGTCACACACAAAATAAATCCACTTAGCTCTAATATTAGCTTAGTGCTACATTTTTGTTTGCCACAAAATTCTTCCTAAACTATTTATCCACAAGTACCACCTAGCACCAATAACCTTTGTGATTCATCTTATCTTGCAACCAATTATCAAGTAGCCTAACCTTTTTTTTTTTTTTTTTTTAGCACATGCTAATCTGCCTGTGTGGTTAAACATCCCTCCTGCCATAAACAGCCAGTGCAATTACGTGCTCCTTTGCTCCGGGCTCCTGCTTTATTTCCCTCTTATTTGCCCACCTATCCCCTCATATTGATCTCGGCCACGACGTGTGATCTTAATAATTCCGCCCTTTGTCGCTAGCCTGCGCTTGCCAGCCTCTGTGGTGTTCATCGAGCCCTCAGGCACAGGCCCAGGAGAGCCCGAAAGGTGTGTGCCGATAGACCGCGCAAGTGTGTGATGAGGGTCATTGTGTTTGTCACTTCAGCAGAACTCTCAAGGTCTCCCGTGTTTTAAAAGCGTGCTATCCCTGTAGTAAGTGTGGACGCCGCTAAATTGCTATTGTCAGCAGGGGAGCTGACAGCAGTATTAGGTATGTTTCGCTGGAGGTCGTCCAAGGTGAAATGAAATAGTAGTTAACCTGTGACATCCCCGAGCTAAGGCATATTAATAATGGCCAATGCATGTAAGGAGCGCCATTATTTCTTTCTAATGAGCACTGTCATTGGTGTTCAGAGGGCACGGCGAACGCTGCTATCTACTCCCTGAGCTGTTCGCTTAGAATTACACAGTTTCTATGCTTGTTTTTGCAGATTGGAAAGGATTGCTAATGTGTTGAAGCGGTTATGTGCCACTACCTTGACTTAGAAGAATAGTTCACTCATAAAGAATTCTGACATAAAATGTACTTATAATCTTAGACAGCCACTTCATAATAGAAAAGGATCAGTCTCTCAGTTAACGCTAATCATAACATGTTCTTATTCAATTCAATTCAATTCCCATTTATTTGTATAGCGCTTTTCACAATACACATCGTTTCAGAGCAGCTCTACAGAAAATGCATGAGTCCACATTACAATTTATGGTGATCTGTTTTCAGAGGGAACTGTCTGAGTTATGTATTTCAGAAATGCACAATTTCTGAATGCACAATTTAAACAATGTAATAATTTAAGGCAGAAACAATGAACTCATTGAAGTAATGAATACTTGTTTGTTAACAAATGATTATGACATTTAGAAAAATGTAGCATGGGTGCATTATGATATGAAATATGATATCAAAATAAATTAAAATTGATCAATTCTAAAATAAATCAATTATTTTGATAGCTTCTTATTGTAGAATGATGGTTTGGGGTATGTCTCATTTGCTCATGAAGGCTGAATTTATTTGATGAAAAAACGGTAAAAACTGTGATATTGTATAATATTATTAAATGTAACTGTTTTCTATTTTAATCTATTTCAGCTGTTACTCCAGTCTTCAGTGTCACATGATCCTTCAGAAATCATTATAATATTTGCTGCATATTAGAAACATCCCTGATTATTATCAATGTTGAAAACAGTCGTGCTACTTCATATTTGTTGTGAAAATATTGATACTTTTTTTTCCATAATTCTTTGATGAATGGAACGTTTAAAAAGACCCACATTTTTAAAGTCTTTGTTGTCACTTTTAATATATTTTATGCATCATTGCGGAATATTATTATTTTTTTAATAGTAGAGCAGAGTAGAGTGTATATATAGAGAGTATAGCAGTAGTAGAGTATATATCACACAGGTTATGGACCACTTTATTATGCTTTTAGTCCTTTTTGGACATCATCGAAAAAAAGAGCTGTTCAGTTGTGGAAAAGGGGTTTGGATCCGCATGAGGGTGAGTAAATAATGACATAATTTTCATTCTTGAGTGAACTTGTTCTTTAATCTACAATAAAAACGGTCCCATACCCCAATGTCCTTGCTATTGAATTAAACTTCCCCTAACACAGGCGTATAAATGCTTATAAAGCTGGTTTTTGCTGAATGACACAGCACTTTGCCTGCGGTGAAGCAAATGTGATTGCAGCCTACTTATTCTGCCTCACTACCCAGAGACACTCAGGCTTGGTTGCGGTATGCAGACATATTCAAAGTAATGAGCTGTGTGGACGTTCTTGTAGCAGAAATCACTTGAGAGCTCCGGTGGCAGCCATAAGCCACAGCATGAGTTCACAAATGATCGTCCTCATTATACTGATGAGCGAGGGGAGTTTTCAGAGCCAGACTGGTCCAGGACGCTTCATCATCTGTCAGCGAACTCCAGATGGGAGCACTTTCAAGAGCAATCAGGGACGCCATGTGATTCATCTGCATGGACTCACAGTTATGCTTTAAAATGGCGTTAAAAGAGAGTCATATTTCAGAGTAGCATTGGAGGATTATGTTGTATCTTGGGAACTTTACTCAATTTACTGTGTTCTAGTTTAATTTTCCTGGAACTGGCAACAAGAATGCAAAGGTCTCACTCATCATTATAGTCGTATCATATCATCTATATTTTAAGCATGGGCATTTTCAGAATTAGCGAGTGGGTTGCCTGAACAACTAAAACAATTGTTGATTTGTTACTCTAATGCAACGACTTAGTGGTTTGATTAACGTGTTGTGCGTAGAATACAATGTCATTTTCTTTGCGCGTGAGTTTATTAACATGCGGGGACAATGGCGGATGCACAAAGTTCAATATTATGCTTTTCCAAGAAATCACGGAAAGATGAGCGAGAAGGAGAAAAAGAGTCTTTCCACGAAGAGACAGCGAGTGAAGCGGCACCTGTGGCATCCCATTTCCAGGACATGGTATTTCATCACTGGACTGTAGTAACGTATCCAGACCTGATGAAGGACCTGCGCCTGGACATGATGACAACACAGTCCTGAAGTGTCAACTAGTCTCTCTCCTGTGAAGGCCCCTTCCCTTCCCTTTATCTCTGCACAGATAGAACATTGCCAAAATTATTCCAGTTCACATGGCTACTTGGAAGTGATAAACAAATTCTGTATTATGAATTTTTAAGCCCAGACAAGTAATTTGGTGAGGTCAGTCTATAAAGAAAGACTACACGCCTATAAGACTATAGGCATACCTATAGACTAAACACGTAATACGCATGTGCACGCCGGCAGCGTTTTCACAGATTTGCGTTTTTGAAGTTTGCGCGGAGATGATAACGTTTTTTAAAAAAGTGACCCCCATTCTGGATTGAAGTGTGGATTGCCTGTGACTGACTGTATTCATTGTCTGACTGTATGCACCAAACTGTATGCATCAAATCCCTTTCAAGCCCCCAAACTTGTTACATCCCCAGTTAGCCTAGGCCAGGGTTGGGCAAACTCTGTTCTGTAGGGCCACTGTCATGCAGAGTTTAGCTCCAACCTTAATCAAGCACACCTGAACCAGCTAATGAATGTCTTCAGGATTGCTAGAAGGCTACAGGTAGGTGAGTTTTACCAGGGCTGGAGTTAAACAGTGGCCCTCCAGGACAGAGTTTTCCTGCCCCAGCACTTTCAGCAAATTACAAACTCGACTTTATTCCAAAAATACCCTAGCAATATACTCTAACTTCCTAGCTATTCAAAAACAGGAGAGAAAAATGTGCTCAAAAGTAACAGGCCCATGCGTCCATGCACTCTCACATAGGAGAAGAACTTACAGGCAAAGAAAAAAATAAAAAGCTACTGGACGCACCAGCCGTTCAGAGAAGTCAATGAGGAACACGTTCACACAGAGATCACTACAATGAAGTTCCTACAATAGGAAACAGTAGAACGTGGTTCAAGTAGGAGCTCTCAGAAATTTCGCATCTTACAAGCTGTAATTACGAGCTCTATGAGGAAGTGAATGCTTTTTACAAGTTTCATTGGCTGCTCCAGGATTTTTTTTCTTGGGGGTGCTAAGGGAGAGGGAGAGGGAAAGGGAGGGAGGGAGGGGGGGTGCAATAATAATCATAAATGTTTCTTGAGCATCAAATCATCATATTAGAATGATTTCTGAAGGATCATGTGACACTGAAGACTGGAGTAATGATGCTGGAAATTCAGCTTTTATTACATGAATAAATTACATTTTACATTATATTACAATAGAAAACAGATCTTTTAAATTGTAATTATTTGTAATCATTTCAAAATGTTGCTGTTTTTACTGTGTTTTGATCAAATAAATTAAGCAAATAGACAATGACCTCTATGATGAAGCACTTTAACTCCAAATGTCTATTGTTGGATTACTTGTCTGTTCTGACGTCTTGACACACCACTAGAGTGTCTGCAAAGATGGATTTGGTTCTTCGGTTTCCATGGAGTCAAACAAAATGTGCAATGCTTAAAGGAAAGTAGTGATGTAAATACAAAACATTCAACATCTTAAATGTTTCCTAAATAATAATAATGAAATGCTTTTGAAATTACTGTACATGATAGCAATGGCAATCAGTGAATGATACCATCACAATTTGTCACAATCTGTGGCGCTATCAATGCCTCACTTTGTAATTCACCTTAAATCACTTGACAGTGAGAAATGAATTTTGGGCATACTAGTGGCCAGAACCAGAAGGTTAACCTTTCATCACACTTTGTATTTGCTGTTTTCTACAGTGTTGCCACTAATGGCCATAATCGATCATCAAAAAATGGTGTTGCAGCCTGGGGTGACTTTCCTGCAGCAAAAATACCAATATTACCTCCCACCAAGTCATCAATTTAGTCAGTTGTATTGTATTTTTGCAATATTTTTACTTGGTTTAAGTGTTTTCTTTCGGTTTTTGAGGCTAAAATGTGTGGGGGGGGGGGAAACAGGACGTACCCTAGCGAAAAATAAATATACCAAAATGTAGTATGCTACAAATACATTTACATATTTATGTTCTTAATATAAATACCATGCAATTGTACTTTTAGAATACTAAACTGATATACTTAAAGTCTGATGTTATCTAGAACTAATTTTGTACTTAATGCACTTTAGTTATCCAGAAAAAGCGCTGAAGTTGAACTAAAGATATACTTAAGTATATTTGATTGTGCTAAAGTGGAACTATTGCAAGTATTTACAGTACTTTAGCCACACTTCAAATATCTTGCATTTAAAGACTGATATTATACAGAGATCATACTATCAACAAACAGTGATACTGAAACACATTTTAGGCTTAATATTAAGAAATGTGCATTGTGCAATATACTCCAAATAAAATTTCATTATAATATTTATATCAGTAATTCTCAAGCGATATGTCAGTAAATATATTAATGGATTTGAAGTATACCAAGTATGAAATGAATGTATTTTAAATATATTTTTATCACTAGGGTTTTTAATATGAAGAGATAATATTTTGAATTGAAAATGGTTGACAGTCGCTCTTTCATTTGTCCGTCTATATTTCATTCGTCCATTTTACGTCTACATATTTAAAAGTCTGGGGTATATTTTAAAATGTTTTTGTAATTGTCTCTTCTGCACTCCAAGGCTGCATTTATTGAATCAAAAATACACTAAAAACAGTAATATTGTACAGTAATATTTTACAATTTAATATAGCTGTTTTCTATTGAAATATATAGTAAACTGTAATTTATTCCTCAAGAAACATTTCTGATTATTATCAATGTTGAAAACAGTTCTCAGAAACAATAGTCTTTGGTGAATAGGAATTTTTTTTTTTTGTAACTGTTAGACCTAACTGGGATTTTTTACAGTAATTAACTGGCAACTGTGTTGCCAGGTACTTACTGTAATCAAAGTATAACAGTGACTAACTGGTAACACTATATACATGTATAATACACATAAAATAATACATCTTATATTATAAGAAAATAATGTAACTAATCTTATGGTATGACTCCAAGTAATTCATTAAAGCACATTCTCAATAGAATGGCAAATATACAGTAAGGACGTCATTTAACCACAATAAAAAAACAAATACAATTATTATTGTTTATCTTTACAATACCACACAATGAAAATAATACTGCCATGGTATGACTTCAAGTAATTCATTAAGCACACGAATGGCCAATATACCGAGGTAATGAAAATTACCTCATCCGCACTGTGAAGTCTGGTGGTGGGTCTTTAATGTCGTGGGGCTGATTCTCTTCCAAAGACCCTCGACAACTTGTTAGAATACATGGTATCATAAACTATATTAAATCAACACCTGATTGACCAGCATGACAATGATCCAAAGCACATCTTAAAAAGAAAACCAGTGGGATGAGCTGAAGAAAAGGTGCTCTGAATCTGAAGGATCTGGAGAGATTCTGTATGGAGGAATGGTCTCGGATGTATTGCCATATGTTCATCATTATAGGAGAAGATCCAGAACGGTTATCTTGGCAAAGGGAGGTTGCACAGAGTATGAAATGAAGGGGTGTTAATAATTGTGGAATACGTCATTTCAGAATATGTATATATATATATATATATATATATATATATATATATATATATATATATATATATGGTAAGAATTTTTTTTTTTTTTTAAACCATTTGATTTTTGTTATTATTTTTAAATGAAATACTAAGAGGAGGAACTGCAAAAACAAATGTTCACACTCATTTACCAGCCCAGACAGCAACATAGTGTCGGCCCAGATTCGGCCCACATCTGGTTCGTGTGGAATCCAGGTGTACCAGATGTGGGCCGGATCTGGGCCGACACTATGTTGCTGTCTGCCACTATTTGGAAGGATGCCACTATTTGTGGAGCCCACTGTCTATCCTTCTACAAATGTGGCATATATATACAAACAAACAAACAAACATACAATAGCAGTATTTTGTTAGATGCTCTAAACAAGAACAAAAAATAATAAAAAAATCCCACCCCAAAAAATATCATGTTTAGATATTTTACTGGGAAACACAACAACAATTATGAATGGATTTTTAGATTTAGATTTTTATTTATTTATTTAATTGTAAACAAAATGCCATTAACATAACTCTAAAGCATAATGTAGTGTTGTACTCTAAAGCGTAAAGTTGTGTTTTACGGTATTACATGTTTTAAGTCCCTGATACAAACTAAACATTTTAATATATCAAAGATCTGACGTAATGAAGCTCTCTGGTAAAACAAGCTATTTCTTCTTTGAAATCGGCTTATTCTTCCTTGAAGTCAGATGAGAAACTGCCCTAAATTAGTGGCCAGCTAATAAGAAATTGTAAATGTGTCAGTCTGTAATTGAGCCCTGTGAATTTGAGACTAGTGTTTAAACCGTCAAGGGGCAGAGTAGTCTTATTTATGTTCACAGTATACCAGAATCAGGATAGTCGTGCCAATTTTACTTTTATAGTCGTAACCTTTAGCCTTTTAATAGCCAATTTGTCCTGAGGAATAAATATTACATAATATAAGGACCTTTTCAACAGGGTATTCAAACCGTGTTGCAGTAAATATTGAGTCCTGAACATGACCTAAAGAAATTCCCTTAAAAGTGCGTCATTTTGAAAGTCAGTGTTTAATTTGCACAGTGCTTGAATGAAATAGTCAAGTGCCCCATTTGAGCTTTATATCCACAGTCATCATGTTGCTTATAGCTAGCTGTAGAATAACGTAATGCTCCATAAGTTTTCTACAATACTGTAGAAATTTGTTATCATTCTGAGTTCATTTAAGCAATTGTGAAGATTTTTTAGTCTAACTAGATGCTTTGGACCTTAAAACAATAGCTTAGTGGATTGTTTATTGAATTTTCTGGGTGATACACACTTGAAACGCTCCTGTAATGTGGCATGCCTATTAATGTGTGCGATGTAATGGAATCTCGGGAAAGGTAGAGCCGAACACAAAGCGCCTGTGATAGGGATTCTATTATCTAGGTCTTGCTTCTGGCACCTCATGAAACATGGATGAGTTTTTACCCATAAAAGACTCAGTTTCCCTTTGATTTATACAAGAAATAAATTCTGAAAAGGTGAAAAGTCCAACGGATGCATATTTTATGTGCCTTCCACGGGCTAATGCATTTTAAATAAGCATCCCTAAAATAGAAAAATAAGTGTTGTAGAAAAGGATTAGACATTAACAAAATCTTTTCTCACATTTTGTCGGTGATCTATATGGGTTTTTAGTCGACAGATGCATGAATACGCACAATGAGAGTGTTTACTATTTCAGATGAGACTAGAAAAGCATGTGCACGTCAATGATGCTGTGTGTATAATCCAACAGACGCGATGCCTGACATTGAATGAATGAAATGACGATGCAACCACTAGAAAGACAACACAACAAACAATAAATGTTACCGCGAGACAATGAACTGAAGAAACAGAGGGCTTAAAGACACAAAGGAAGATCATCAATGGAACAGGGAACAGGTGAGCACTAATAGGAAACCATGACAATGAATGATTAAATGAGAACACAGGCAACCATATAGAAACATGACAGCCATGACTAGAACGATAACTGTATAAGTCTACACAGATGAAAACATTCTGTTTAAATGCATTACTGAATGTCACCTGCTGCTTTTAATGTTCAAGCTCTTTAGTCATGTGGATTCATATCAGCAGTCAATGTTTTTTTGTATTTTTAAAAAAATAATTTATCAGTTGGAAACATAATTTTCTGATTGCAGTTATATAGTTCTTCCATGTCATTATCATTATAGTTGCGGAAGTTTTCTCATAGAATTAAAACGATTATTCAAACTTGAATGATCAGTCAGTTTATAGCTTAGTAATACAGACTTCCATAGTATTTTTTATTTTTTATTTTTTTTATTTTTTTGGAAGCCAATGGCTACCGTCAACTTTCTGGTTGCCAACATTCTTTAAAATATCTTATTTTATGTTCAACAGAAGAAAGAAACTCATACAGGTTTGGAACAACTTAAGGGTGAGTAAATGATGACAGAATTTTCATTTTTGGATGAACTATCCCTTTAAGTACACAATCTTCTACCTTTGTCATAATGTCCGATTTTCAAATGCCTCTTTGCTTAAAATCAAAGTTTGTAATATTTTGATTCATCCCACAGCTGATTGCATGGTTTATGGCTTATAACTGTATAACACTTTTTAGAAATGGTAAAATACTGATTGGTATCATCCAACAACAAAAAAAGCTGCTTTACACATTATGTATATATATATATATATGTATATCATATAATCTCATATTTCATTATCTCTTGTATTATTTTTATACTGTTGATTATTTTCTTTTTGTATTTACTTATTTATTTTTGAGGAGCTGCTGCATCCTTTGTTTCCTGAGAAAGAGTTTAATCCCTTTACCCTTTTTTTAAAATCATTCCTCCAGCAGGAGATGTTCCTCCACTATGACTCTGTATAGCTCTTTTCTTTTCACACCCTTACAGTGGGAATACTTGCTGTCGAGTTCACAGTCGTGGCCTTTGCGATTTTCTGCCTCCTTCCTCTTAATAAATGTCCTCCCTTTCTCCTTGCCATTTCTGCTTTGCTCTGCTCCCCCAAAGGATGTTGAGTAGGATGGTGTTTGGAACTAATGACCTGATGAAGAGAAGGAGAGTTATGAGAGTTCTCCTCCTCATGGGGAAGTGTAGTGATACCCTGCCATGGCTCTCGTTAACAACTGTCTTCACACGCTGAGAAGGACACACACACACACACACACACACGCACACACACACACACACACACACACACACACACACACACACACACACACACACACACACACACACACACACACACACACACACCTCTATGAAAAACATCACACAGAGTAGGCTACTAGCAAATTTCATTAACATTGCAAATCCAGATATGAAATGGAAACAGAATTGAAATGTTTCTTCTTTCCTAGGATACCCAGTCAAGACCAGACTCAACAAACTGAGTAAATTTATTGTAAATATAAAAAATTAAGAAATAGTATCTTGTAAACACTCTGTGCATATTATGTTTACTTTTTGTACTAATAGTAAACTGTCTGAGAAATGGTGACCAGCTGGTGAAAATAGTCATGTTTAGACTCTTAATAAAGGTACTGTGCATGACTCACTAGTGTATAGGCTACTCTTTATTTGATAAAAATTATGACATTGTCCCTCACTAAATACATTCTAAACAGTTTAGGGCGATAACATTTTTTAATGTTTTTGAAAGAAGGCTCTTATGCGAGGGGAACAAAAGATAATTCGTATAAATTACGAATGTATTTTATATTGCACAATAAAATGTGAAAATATATTGAGCCCACCATCACTTTAACAGCTGATGATTTCGCTAACTACTTCACATACAAAACTATAACAGTCAGCAGTCAGGTCTCAGCATCACACGGGAACTCAAACCAACCACATCCACTGACAGCTAACAATCTCCTCTCCTCTCACAGATGTAATAGTCTCGGAAACACTTTAGTTTAGGTCCAATTCTCACTATTAACTAGTTGCTTATTAGCATGCATATTACTAGGGTATTGGCTGATTATTAGTACTTATAAAGTGCATATTAATGCCTTATTTTACTTGCTTTGCCACTGCTGTCTGGGGATGTGCGTCTGTGCTGCTTATCAGCTCCTGCACCACAGCAATAGGCGTTACTATATTTAGTTTAAAGGCCCACTGAAGTGCCTTGGAACGCGCAGCTTTGTTTGATGCGTTGACGTCATTTCCACTGAAACAGGAAGCTAAGGCGGGACATATTGAATGGCTCCTCCCCCTTTTCAAATAGCCAATAGCGTTTAGTTTACCTCACAGACTACACATGGAAGCGAATCCGAGCGCTGATGATACGTTGGATTCAATAGTAATAATGTGTGAATAAATTCTAGCTATTTCATTCTTAACCAACGTACAGTTAGAAAATGAAATAAAACTCGAGCATTTGAGCAACCGAGCACACATCTCCAGCCCATGTTGCTCTGTGACACTTCAATGGTCGCTTTGGCCAGGTGTTATTTATAGCATAGGGGGCGGAGCTTTAGATTCTAGAGAGCATTTGATTGGACAGAAGATGAGAAGCTGAAGTCGAGATGATGTCATAAAAATCTGTGATCCATTTTAGCGGAAGTGAGAGACTGTAAGTTTTGAATGCTTATATCTCCTAAATGCGAATTTTGTCATTGTTTTAGAACACACCAGCTTATTCATAACCTTATTCATAAGGCTAACATATTCATACTAAAACCTAAAAAAATTTGCATTTTGATTTTAGAGGGCCTTTATCATTCTCACTTATTAGATACATTTAATTCATAGACAGCTTTCTTTTTATCCCCATTATACTCTCTGTTGTCAGTGTTTCCTTGTCTGGACACAAACACTGCACATTGCGTGGTATCGGTTGTTGGTATCAGAGCATTTTTATGAGTAAGGGTACACGGGTACAGTATATGGAGCTGATATAGTCTATTGGAATCCATTCTGTATTCATTATTAATCAAAGTGAATGCTGTATGTCAATATAATATATATTTGACATGACAGGACACATCATTTTGTTGACATATTGACTTACAACAAGGAAATAAATAAATTATTTGAGAAAATGGAAGAAGTGTGAGGTTGCACCAATGCTTCTTAACAGGTTTGACTTTGAATTTGAATTCATCATTATTCCAAAATATATATTTTTTTCAGTTTTGTGTCCAGTATTGCCCCGGTCATCAAGATTCAGTGATATTCATTCTTTTCACATCTAAAATGCTGCATGTTTGCTTTTGTATTCAGTGCACTGACTGAAGCGTAACTCTTGTCAGCTCTTCCCTGGACTTTGTAACATTAGCATGAGCAGAAGAACTCAAAGTCTGCTCCCTAGGTCATGAATCAGTATATCTTTACATGAATCCAGGCACTGGTAAGGACAATAAAGGCCCTGGCTCACTACACATTGGGACATGACAACATCCTCATTGTACAACATCACTACTGGCATTTATGAACAACAACAGAACTGCTATATTTCTGACATATTTTATTTTACTGTTATTTAGAGTACAATATGATAAATTCATTGATTTTTACATATACATGAAACTTTTCAGCAGTAATTAAAATATAAATGTTAGCTGGATTATATTCATGTCACAACTCGGCTGCATACAAATGCATGAAGATGAAGGAAGCAGGTTCAAAAGTCTTTAATGATCCACACTGATGATATTTCAAATAAGGCAGGCAAAAGAAACACGACCGTAACATAGATGAGACTGGACAACTAAGGGACTGTTTACATGAAACCGTTTTCATATAAAAATGTAAAAATTAGTATGCGTATTGGCCGTTCGTTTACACGACAACAGTGTTTTGGGGTGCCTGAAAACGCAAACTTTTGAAAACGGATTTCGAAGTGTACATTTTTTGAAAACGGTCTCCATGTAAACAACAAAAACGAGAATCTCTGAAGACGATGACGTCATGCACATGTTCAGTCTATAGTGTTTCATCGCCATCTACTGGCCTGGCAGCAGAATACAGCGTTTTTAGTCATTTTCGCGGATCCGTGTGAATGGGGATCGTTTTGACAATGATGTTGTCTGTATGCGGAAAACTCAAAGAAAAAACTTCTCCGTTTTAAGCGTATCGTTGTCGTGTAAAAGTAGACACGCCTTCAGTCTGCCTGGACCGGTTTGTCCAAGAGTCTGTGTCATTCCTGTTGTGGTGTATTTATCATCTTAAGCTCAGGAAAATGTACAGATGTTTCCTATTTGTAACCCATCCCTGACCTTTACAGTACCAAAATTTCAAAAACTGTCCCCGTCTACAGTCAGTCAGGATGTATAACTTTAATGATGTTGTCATCAGAGCCAGTAAACAAAGTAAGGTATTGACATTGGAGACACTTTTGGTCACACATTAGGGAACACTGACTGCAGATAGAGTCATAAAATACCTGCTTAAAAATGAATCTCCAGGCCAGCTGCCCTTCCATTGGAACATATGGATGAGAGTCATGGCTAATAACAGCCATCGCTACACAAAGGAAGCCATCTGCCTGCCTCACAAGGGGATCAAACACACTTCTCCAGCCAGAGCAATATCAGTGTCTGTGCAGGACAACACCTGGGGTTCGGGCCCAGTGTCTGCTGGTGAGCACACGAACTGAACGGGCAATAGAGAACCAGAGTTTGAGCTAAATGATTGTGATTAGTGTAATAGTTTGTAATGCTAATAATAAATGCTAATTAATGCTAATTATATATAAAAATGTTATTTCCATAGTTTATGTTTTATTATTTCTGTCATGTGCTTTTGTCATTTTTATTAGTTTCTTTTTTTTTTTATTGCTTATTTTTTAAATTCAATTTTAGTTTATGCTAACTTAAAATTAATTTGTTTTGTATATATATATATATATATATATATATATATATATATATATATATATATATATATATATTAGTTTTTCATCTCACGTTTAGATTTTATTTTATATTATCTAAATTCAAAGATGACTTTTAATAGTTTTATTTTCAGTTAATGATAACCGTGGTTGTAGATTTTGGCTAATTTGAGTATTCACTCAGGTTGGGTAACTGATTAAATTTGTGCTTGTATTTATTAATAAATGTGTATTTCACATAAATGAAATACAGTTATTTGCATGATCAATATTCTAATAATATTTTAAAAGCGTTGCAGGTAATAGTGAATACCTGAGCTTGACAAAAGCAGCTCACTGTAAAAATCATGTGGTAACGGGATTGCATGCAAAATGTGGGCAGCTATTATAACTTTTGTGTCGTTTCCTTATAAAGGTCCAAAAATTCAAGTTTTTCATCAGGTGTGTGATGTTTTTTTAATTTATTTATATGATGTCATTACGTTGCTGTCTTGCTTCCAGCCAATCGCTGCATTAAAGATCATGGTTTGGAGTATGGTTATATCTGCCCTTTCCAATGAACACCAAGAACACGCAGTAATCTGAGACAAATTAATCCAGGTATTTTAATCAAATCCGCAAAATTGTTTTAAAAGAACCAAATTATCCAGAGATCAGTTATCACAAGATCTGGCATCTGTAAATTCATCTCAGATGTATTGACAGGTATGAAGAATGGACCCATGGTCTCACTTTAAAGTACATTGGATTTGTGCATTTATTGCTTTATAAAACTTTGCTTCAAAAATGTGTAGATTTTACACTGAAAGAGTCATGCAGTTTTATTCATTTCTTTTGCACGTTTGATGTTACATCTCTGAATGTTTCCCAGATTGCTCACACATTACAGTACATTCTAGCAACTTCAGATCAGTTTTCTTGCATGATATTAGCTTGCTTTACACACAACCTTTCCAAGAGTCTCTGATAAATATTGGTTACCCTACTGCTCTCTCTCATTATTATTGTTATTGCTGTTCATCCTTGCCATTGTGAAGAAGAAAGAAAGTTTGAAGAAATGTAAAGCACTTGTCTGAAACGTTTACCGTCTCAGCCATGTTGAGAGTGTGTGTGTGTGTGTTTGTGTGTGTGTCATTGGCATGCATAGGCGCTCTGCTCAGCTGTCGCCGGTTGGTTGAGCAGGTGGGGAATGACCATCTGTAAATGAGCTGTTTCGGTCACAACAATGAAAAGATTGATGCAATTAATTTTTCATTATGTGCCTTCACCACGGATCCTAATCATTTTAAATCGTGCATGTGAAGAGCAGAAAAGTGGCATTTGTAACAGTGCGTTCAGAGAGCTCCAGTGGGAACTTTTTCAAAGGCTTTATTATGTGTGCATTAAACAACCTTTTTGCTTTCATCTGGGCTCTGCGATGAAGCCCTGTGTCCTGATCAAAAGCTAAAGTGCAACTAGTGTGGTTTTTTTATATGAATAAATAAGACTTCTGGGTGGGAATAACATCATTCATATTCCTTCTTTGCCCGATTCCCTAAAAAATGCAGTATGTGCAAGGAGAAAAGAAGTCAGACATTTCCCAAAGGAGCTGTGAGTCTGTAGGATTTTTTTTTTTTTTTTGTTGGCAAACAGAAAAGGTCAAAATAAGTTCATTGCATCAGCTTAAACTTTTGACAAACAGAATAAGCAATCTGCCAGATAGAGTACTGGAGGACAGCATGTGATATTCATTTGCTGAAGTGCCCTATAGGGGGCCCTCAAGAGACAGTGCTCCGGTATAAATGCCTGAGGAAATAGAAGTAGAAGAACTACAGCAAAAGTCTGCAGAAAACATCTTCATTATTTTTCACCTGTTTACTCCAATTGCTGTAGCAAATGATGACACTTTACTTTTAAAGGAATAGTTTGCTAAAAAAAATAAAAAAATAATAATAATTAAAAAAAAAAGATTACCCTGAAATCATTCCAAACCCAAACTACTGTGTTTCTTCTGTTAAACAAAAAAGAAGTTTGGCAGAATGTCTGAGCTTCTGTTTTCCATGCAACAATATTGGATGGTAATTTACACTGTCACATTCTGCAAAATCACACTTTAAAAGAATCGTAAAGTGGTTCTAAACTCAAAGAATTCAAGAAGTGGAAATTCACTGCATATATTTTCTAAATGCTTAATGATCCTATTATGATTGATTCATCAATGCATGCTTTATTTTTAAGTTCATTCTTCTGCCTCCATTCAATCAACAACCGATGGATAGAACAAACAAAAATACAGCAACACAGCAACAAAAAAATTTATAATAATCTGTCGCTATTTTTGTTACATCGCACCTTTAAAGGTGTTGTATGTAACTTTTCTACTAAAATGAATCCTTTTTTTATTGCCTGTGTGTGAAGGGGTTGTAATCTCACATTAAAATGATCCACTTTGCGGGTTTTGCTATTACCTCGGAAAGCAAGTATTCTTATTTTTATGTGAAGGTGCCCAACCAGAATAAGACTTTTACCGCCGCCGTTCCCTTATGCAACTTATGACATGTCTGATAACACTAAGAAACGACCTGCTCCCAGCACAACACAGACTCCAACACAAACTCCACATATTGATAAAAAAAAGAATACATTTTTTTTTTTTTCTGCTGAAGCTTGTAAGGCCAGACGTGAATCGGATGAACTTCGGGTGAAAAAACACGGCTCAACATCGGCAGGGCATTTGAATAATGGAGAAACCTTATCTACAAACCTAGAATGTACATTTCCTGAAGAAAATGTGAAGTGGTACTTGCAGTGGCAAAATTCGGCATGGTTGATAGGGTTCCATACTTATCATGGTACGAGCATGGAGCATTAGTTCAACGTCAAGCTGATAAAAGTAGCCTATTATTGTAACGTTGCAGTGGGAGTTTACCTTAGTTTCCAGCATGTTGTGTGATGCTTTCTCCGGTGTGTTGCGTCTCAGTCTGGCCGGTACCCACAGTGCTCGCTCATAAATTCGAGCACGCGCTTGAAAAATTATTGGTTGCAATCTGAAACATCACCGCTAGAGGTCGCTGAAAACTACATACAGCACCTTTAAAAATAAAGGTTCTTTATTGGAATCCTTTAAAGTTCTATGAACTCGTATTTTGATATTCTGTTCATGTTCCTTTAGTTCCTGTTTCCCCTACTCTGTTTAGTTTAGATTTCTCTGGTTACGCATTATGTCCTCCTTTGTTTCTACCCATTAGTTTTAGCTGTGTCTAGTTTGGTTTCCTTCATTCTACCCCTGTATTTATAACTCTCTGTTGTTCTTTGTCAGTTCTTATTGACGAATACTGTGGTTTTTGTTTTCTAGCATTTCTCCTGCTAGATCACTCCTGCCTGTTTGTGTGGGGTTATTAATAAAGACTGTGGGCCCTATCATACAGCTGAAATGCAGCCCGACGCAGTTATCATTTTCACGTCTTGCATTTGCGTCTATTTGCTCGCCCATGTGATGCTGGTCTGCATTGTTGGTGCGTTGCTATTTTGAGGAAACTGAAATAGACTGCGCCATTGACCAACTGAAACCTGGTTTAAAGTCAATGGCGCAGGATATATATATTTTTAGTTATTTAAAGAGTGCGTTAGTAATGTGCGCCTATAGGTGGGTCCACACTTTGTCCCGTAGATGGTCTGCTTGCGCGCTTTAACCTTGCACACGAGCAGATCCGTTTCCTCGCTAGAGAAGCGTTTTTCCGCTTGCAAATTCCGCCATGTAAATAGTGAATCCGCCATGGTGCGAGCGCAACTGGCTTTTAAAGGGAATGGGAGATGAGACTCTGATTGGTTTATTGCACGTTATGCCCAAAACACACCCATTACTCATTAAGAGAATAGGGACAACGCTTTTAGACCATGCGTCCGGGGCGCTAACCATTTTTCCCATCGTAAAACTAGCAAAAGTGGATTCGGACACGACCTACTGTAAGTGCACTTGCGCTGTGCGCTTTAGACCATGTGCTTAGATCCTTAAAATAGGGCCCTGTCTGTTGTTGGACTCCTTTGTCATTGTGTGATTACCACAGCCACGCTGTTACACTTTAACATCCATTAACTTTGTCATACTTAAATCGTCATCTACTTTGTCTGCGTAAATAACAAGCATTTCCAGATTTTAAAAAAAGCCAACAAGAGGTTGTAATGCACAACATGGTGTCCTGTGTCTTCGCTGAGCTTCTATAACAAACTTTAAAAACTGAGGAGGAGAGCAGAAAATGTAGGCTTTACATGGATGTGGTCTGCTCTGAATTGTGGGTAATAAGATACAGTTCAGATGCCCTGGAGCGACAGATCTGCAGCATGTCTAAATCCACAGTCATTTGCATCTTGAGTGCTGCCAGACATGTTCTCTGTGGTGCGGTCCTCATGAATACAGAGCAAGTTTAAAAATGCTTGCTTGCCTCAATTAGACTGCTAACATTATGAATTTGGACCAAAGGGATAATTATAATTTGTGAGGATTTGAAGGGAAAATAATGAAGTCATTGATAGAGACTGGCTAATCTGAGAGCAGTACACAATTTCAAAAGTATCTCATTTCAAGTGCATATATGAACACAAGAAATTAAGAGATTAATTGGTCCCATTTGATGTTTCAATTCAAATTTATTTGACCATGTAGTTTATTAAAATGCTTCTTTGTCATCTACAGCTTGATAATCTGTTTTGTAAGTCACAATACAGTCTTAAAAATAAATGTTCTTTATCCATAAATGTCCATTCTCGGGCCCAGAATTCTCAGCACAGCTGGTTAAGTGTGCTGGCAAAGACTGGCGCATTTGTATTTCATTCCATAGAGCTCGATTATCAGCCAAAAACCAAACCATATTTGGGCCAGTTTTGCCCAATGGTGGAAAGCGGCTTATGGTGCCATAAAGAACCTTTAACATCCATGGAGTTATTCAATTGCGCTAAAGGTTCTTTGCTGTGGAATAGGTTCTTTAAATGATTTAATTATTCTTATATATATATATATATATATATATATATATATATATATATATCCATAGAATTCTTTATTTTTAAGAGTGTATGGAGAAAAAAAAAATGTGACTTTAAAATTAAAGATTCCTTTTGGAATCTTTAGGTTCCATTAAGAAACTTGTACATCCATAGAACATTTTCATTATACAAAATATTCTGTATATTATATAAATGTTCTTCAGAATAAGAAAACCTTGTTCTTTTAAGGACCTTTATGGAACACAGAAATAGAATTGTATTGATTGCTCTATTCCATGCAATTATTCCCCCATTGGGACGGAGGCTTTCAAGCTTCAAAAAGAATGCAAAAGCACCATATATATAAAGCACCATATATGTTTCATATACATAAGCAGTCAATTTTACTCATGCACAAGCCAATATTTGTTGGAAATATTATTCTTACTGAATAATAGTGTGCACCCTTCATATGTTTTTTCGCTTGTTTATATATAGGCCCTATTATGGGCCAAAAGTTTGGAATAATTAAGATTTTTGGTTTCACTTTATTTTAAAGTGTCATTGTTACAGTGTAATTATATATTTAAGTACTGAGTAATAATAATTAACAATATATACTTACTATAGGGTTAGGATAAGGTTTTGGTTGAGGGTTAGTTGCTTGTAATTATGCATAATTTTCTGTTATTACTATGGTAAGTACATGTAACATATGTAACAAGGACACTGTAAAATAAAGTGTTACCAGATTTTTTTGGTAACACTTTATTTTAAAGTTACACCTGTCACATGTACTTACTGTGGGACCAAACATTAAATTACATACAATTAACTAACCCTATAGGGTAACACTTTATTTTACAGTGTCATTGTTACACGTTACATGTAGTTACTGTAGTAATAACTATAAATTATGCATAATTACATGCAATTAACCCTTAACCAAACACCCATCCTAACCTTACCCTATAGTAAGTACATGTAGTTAATTATTATTACTCAGTAATTAAATGTATAATTACACCGTAACACTGACACCTTAAAATAAAGCGTAACCCCCTAGTAAATATATGTTGTTAAATAATATTACTCTCTACTTACATGTATAATTACACTGTAAAAAGGACACTGAAATAAAGTGTAACTTTTTACTGTTTTTGAAATAAGTCTCTTATGTTCACCAAGGCTGCATTTATTTAGATGACAAATATAGAGTAAAAACAGTAATATATTAAAACAATTATTACAATAATAATAAAAAAAAAAAACTGGTTTCTATCATATCAGAATGATTTCTGATTTCAGCTTTGATCACAGGAATAAATTACATTTTTAAATAGAAAACAATTAATTTAAAATTGTAATAATATTTTAAAATATTGCTGTTTTAACTGTATTTTTAAATAAATGCAGTCGGTGCAGAAGAGACTTCTTTTTTTTTTCTTTTTTTTTTTTTTTTTTTATATATGTTTCCGAACTTTCAACAGGTACTGTGTGTATGTATGTGTGTGTGTGTGTGTGTGTGTGTGTGTGTTTATTATTAATATTAGTAACAAAAATAATTCTTAGCAAAAGTAATCCGTAAAAGCCATGGCAATTCTAATCTCCACATAAACCCATAAAGTGTATAAAAGGCTATTTTTATACTGCATCTGCATCCATTATGATTATAATAGTGCTATTTGTAGAACATAAGCAACACTAATAGTGTTTTTGACCTGCAACTTGCTGTCAGGTTTTTTTTTTTTTGGACCACAAATTTATGATTATTGCTTTACAAAGGTGTCCTTTCCCAGATTACACACTGATGGTCATTACAATAGCCAAGCTGATGTTATACATCAAATCACACACATTCTGTTTTAATTACAAGCGGTCATGTGACTCTTCAGTGTTGAGCTGTTGCGGCATCAGAACTGCTAACCTTCAGGATGGTCTCTCAGCTACAATTATATCCATGGGCTAAAATGTATCCATTAAATATAAAAAAAATCGGCAGATTGGAAGAAACATAAACCTTCCTTTCCCTGCTGGCAAGGGGCTACTTTGTAGGTGTATCCGTACAGCAGTGGATCAATACTAATGTGAGCATGGTGTAACTTACCCATTTAATTACACCTCCATCTCACTGCTATAAACAGACATGATAGTGCTCCCTAAAAGAGCTTAGTCTCCTGCAAGAAGATCCCCAACACATGCACACACAACACATCTGTCTGCCTTGTGTCTCTGGAGGCCTCAGCTGTGTCATACAATAAGGAACACTGCCCCCTACTGGTACGGCACATTATTTTAAAGTCTTGTTCCACATACATGTATATACACATATGTGACCCTGGACCACAAAACCAGTCACAAGTCGCATGGGTATATTTGTGGCAATAGCCAACAATACATTGTATGGGTCAAAATTATTATTATTTTTCTTTTATGCCAAAAATCATTAGGATATTAAGTAAAGATCATGTTCCATGAAGATATTTAGTACATTTCCTACCGTAAATGTAAAAAAATATATATTTTTTTGTGAGGGAATGCAGCTCAATTGTGAACATAAATGGACAACTTTAAAGGAGATTTTCTTAATGTTTCGATTTTGTTGCACCCTCAGATTCCAGATATTCAAATAGTTGTATCTTGGCCAATATTCTCGTATCCTAACAAACCATACATCAATGGAAAGCTTATTTATTCAGCTTTCAGCTGATGTATAAATCTCAATTTCATAAAATTCCCATGTGACTGGTTTTGTGGTCCAGGGACACATATTATTATAGTAATTACTCTAACTGGGTAATAACCTATGGAATTCCAAAGCTGCCAATATTAAAAATAAATAAATACATAAATAAATAAATATACAAATAAATGTAAAAAATAAAAAAATAAAAAAATAAAAAAATAAAAAAATAAAAAAATATACATAGAAAAGCAAAAAAACGAAAATAAATAATTATTTATACATTTATTTCCTTATTTATGTATATATTTATTTTTTTCCATATTTATTTATTTATTCTTTTATTTATTTATACATTTATTCATTTCTACATTTATTTATTTATACATTTATTTATTTTTACATTTATTTATTTATACATTTATGTATTTATACATTTATTTATTTCTTCATTTATTTCTTCCTACATTTCTTCCTGCGTAGGGTAATGAGGAGGGCGTGGTTTACCTCAGACATAGCAATCGAGCTCAGAGTAAGCGAAGGCGAAGGGTTGAAGCCACAGTGACACCCTGTGGCGAAATACAATAAGTATAGCTCACTGACCTTGATACGGTCTGTGACTGCGAGGTATATGGTCAAAATCCTAAATCTTATTTTGTGACATGGATAGGCTATAGGCTACTCTTTATTCCGGACATGGCCGTAGAACATCGTTTGGTCTGGATTTGTAAAATGTCCTGGGCTAACAAACATGAAACAGGGACTCTGAAACGGAAGCGCTAGATATTTTCCATTTTTCGGTCAGAACTCACGGAAAGGAAGCAGGGCACATATACTGTAAGTAACTGAAATGGCTCAACACAAAAAATATTTCAAGTGATTTCCCCAAATTCAACTGAAAATGCAACTTTTAAAGTCACAACTGTAGTCATTAATTTTATCTCTTAAAACTCACATTTGATCACCAAAATGACATATTTAAACGTTTTTGTCATGCCTTAAAATAGCTTCAATGTAACTCGAATTGCCTCATTTAGTATGCGTGGTTCTATGAATATGCAAATGAGCCCCGCCTCCACTCACTCACTCAGCTCAGAGATCGTTGACGATCACACGTTGATCTGATTGGTTACAAGGTAGTTTGTGACGTCAGAAACACCAGCGATTTCAAACCGTGTTTTTGGTTCACTGCAGTTTTAAGGAGAAAATACTCAGCAATGCTGTTGACTGATGAATTTACACATGGTTTGTCTTAAAGCATTAAAAACACCACACAGACATATAAACAACATTAAAAACTTGATTTTCACTAAATGAGGAATTAATAAGCAACAGGTGTGACAGTGAACACAAATGAGAATTAAGGATAACAAAAGGGAGGGGAAACGCCACAAAGACATTTCAAAACAAGGACCATGTGATCAAAAGTAAGAAATCACGCAGACACAGAGTCGAAGACAAGGAAACACAGCAGATCAGACTGAAGTCATGACGAGAAAACTCATTTGCTTTTATGACCTGCTGCAAATGAGATGTATAACCAGACACCACCTTCTGGCAGCGTTTCTGGGGCTGATAAAGAGATCATACTATCCTTACTAATAGTGATATTAAATTCGTACGTATTTTACGAGGTGGCTAAATCGTATGAATTCGTCCCCCTTACTCTGCCCTGAAACCTGTCACTGGGGTTTAGACAAATCGTACGAATTAGCCACCTCGTAAAATACGTACGAATTGGTCGTGAGATAGCGTTGGTTTTGACAGTGGTTTGTCTTAAAGGGGCATACACACTTTAACTTTTAAAACTACGCATTTAATTAGACACATCTTTTCCAGAACATCAAAGAGAAATCACAACTGACCATTTAGTTTAACTGGATTCTTTCACAACATATTTGGAATGAATATCTCCCAAAAACCAGAAGAAAAAAACAGGTCTGGTATGTTTAAAATGCAGTTGATTGCTGTTTGTGCAGAGTAGCGAATCAGTTAAATGCCACTAAACAGTGAGGTGTTGTTCGTTCACCATACAAGACAATGGTAATGTTCTTTTCAGTAGCTTGGCATTTAGACTAAACCTCACTCAATCTTAAGCTTGAAATATACTCTATGCTTCAGGATACAAAAGCATGATTTCATTACGCCACTCCATTCCAATTCATAACACAAGTGTAATCAGCGCAAACTGTCTTCTTCCATGGGTAGTTTCTGCCAGCAATACAATGTTTCCAATGCATTGGCCAAGCACTGACCTCTGTGTTTAAGTTCTTGTGTTAAGCATTTGTTTCTTGTCTCAAAGTTTTTTTTTTTTTTTTTATCACTGTAATTTGTTTTCTTGATTGGGACTGTTGGCATTTAATAAGTAGGGGCAATTCCAGACTTTAAACAAATAACCACATAAATGTTTGCTTTGTAAGAATGTACAGGGAGACCTCAGATATAAAAACGCTGACTAATGTTTTCTCATTGAAATCAGATGATTCCCATTAATTCAATAGAATGTGAGGGAATCATATCAATATGGCTATGCGGTGGCTTAACTTTATATGACGTCATGAGTAATCCAGTCATTTTTATAGATCAGTGGTTGGCATACAAGTCATGAATCAGAGCACTGAATGTACTGGGAGTAAGTTTTAAAGTCATTAAGCATGCTGTGCAAAACTACATCAAAGCTTGCTCTAAAGGTGTTTTTTGACTTGCTGCATTTGGTGTCAAACAAATATGAAACATTTAGGATGTGCTTTGGATGCCTTGCACAAAGCGCTTCTTAGCCATTCTATTTGACCCAGAAAAGAGTGTGATGTGTTCAGCTTCACGGTCCCAGCTGACTTAATTAGAGGAGCATAAACTCCTGGTTGAACTCCATAACCTTCAAATCATCGTTTGCTCTCCTAAGTTCTCTTTTCTCCCTCTACCGTGTCTGTTTGTACTCAGGCTCTCTCCTCCACCGTGAGATTCCACATTTCTCATGGTTCTTAAGGAGTGACGTCTTAATCTAGTCAGTCTGGTCTTATGTGAGGCGAATGGCGCGCTCCAGTCAAACACCACTGAAATGGAGCAGCCAATTAACAGACGCTAGGGCTGCTCTGAGGGGAATAACTGCATAATGAAACGCTGGATGTGGCGTCAGCGTAGTTCATTCTCATATTGTGAGGTCTTTTTCCCTCTTAACTGTTACACGAGAATGCAAACATATAAGGAATACAGAGCAAAATGTGTTTTCTCAGTTTTAAAGGAGACTGACGCTGCGATCTAAAGCAGAGCTCGATGTTCCATTCTTCAGTTCTGGGAGTTCACCATAGGGTGAGATACTTGAAATTAAATATGTCACAATATTTATATTGGCTCTCAGTTATTTTGAGATCCGCAGGCTGCGGCGAGAAATATTCATTGCTGCTTGAGGTAACGTCTTGCCAAAGACTACATACTGTCGGTGGATTTCACTTGGAACGTCAGGATGTGCATTCTCTTGAAGTACCAGACAGCATATGGTGGATGAGTTTAATTAACAGTATATACGGAAAATGCTGGATTGCTTACACAGTACGCTCACCAAAAGCCTTATACCTAAATATTCCCAAAAGGCCTGAAAATTCCCAAATGCAATTTTTCAGAGTAAAGAGAACATATTTTTCCACATTAAACTACTCAAATACCTTCAGAGCTTCAAATGTCAGTCTCTCAGAGCCTTATATTTTGACCTTGACAAAAAGCACCAAGCTCTGGGAAGTGAAAGTCGGTGAGTTTTAAATATGGTGCACCAGCATATGGTATTCAGCTTATTAGAGTCATAAAGCTCCAGTGGGATGTTGGATCGCAGCTGCTCCAGAGGTCTTTCCTGCACTGCTGGTGTCCTCATCCATGATCTCCAGCTGACCCCGGTGATGATGTGCTTCTATATTTGCAAGTGATTTAATATTGCTTTAAAATTTTAGTAATATAATTCATATTTGCATTCATGCATTTAGCAGAAACTTTTATCTAAAAGTGGAAATCAGAATCTATGGATATAAACAGCTGGTACAGCTGCCCATGTCATTTGCTAAGCTGAGATCAATGCTACAGTAGCATTATGGATTGAGCAATTAACTTTCCAAGGAAACAAAATTTAATATCTGTTAGAGGTTATGTTGATATAATTACAGTACAGCTTTAGTGGCTAAACGGGTACTGACACACACTGGCCAGGTGACGCAGATCAACAATGAAATCACATTTAGGGGCTGTTTACACGACACCGTGTAAAAACGTAAAAATTTTAAATGACAATTTTAAATTTTAAAATTCGTTTAAATGACAATGGCATTTTGGGTGCCTGAAAACACAAACTTTTGAAAACGGGTTTCAAAGTGCACATTTTTGAAAACGGTCCCCGTGTAAACAACAAAAACTTGAATCTCTGAATGTCATGCACATGCGTATTACGTGTTCAGTTTATAGTGTTTCATCGCCATCTAATGGCCTGGCAGCAGAATACAGCGTTTTTAGTTGTTTTCGCGGATCCGTGTGAATGGGGATCGTTTTGACAATGATGTCGTCTGTACGCGGAAAACTCAAAGGAAAAACTTATACGTTTTAAGCATATTGATGTTGTGTAAATGTACTCTTAATAAACACCATCACGAAACTTTAACTCAAGACCAAGAACAGAAGCTAACTGAGGGTATAAAGACACAGGATGATGAGGAACAGGTGAGACACTAATATGAAACAATGAGTAACTATGGCAACCAAGGAAACAGTGGCTGAATCTGAAATCGCCCCCATAACCTCAAATATGGCATCATTTGACAGGACAGTGATTTGTAGTGGTGTCCGAAATCATAGTGGATGTTATTGAGTGCACTCATTTAATCTCATAATGCACCACAATAACGAGTGTACAGCTGATGTGCGTTCAACGGCTGTCGCTCACTCGTTTTCATTCACTCCTTCAAGTGAACTGTATTAGTGGACTAACGTAGGGAATAGTGATGGAGGGTTTAGGGGCCGATTTCGGATTCAGCCAGGGACTAAACACACAGGAACTGAACATAGGCAATACAAGACAAAGGAATGTTAAAATAAAAGTCACCGACCAAAGAGACACAGGAATATTGTGACAGGTACAGATGAAGTAACACAGCCTTGGTGAGCCTTTGAGTCTTTCAGAAACATAAAAAAAAAACACAACAAAAATCTGGTTACACTTTACATAATGCATTATATAATGTACATTATAATGCATTATATCTTTTCATAAATAATAGTAACCAAAGTTAAAATGCATTATGATATTTGAAAATTCTTTGTTATGTCTGAAATTGGTTGTTTGTCATGTTTTTTAATTCACTACACTTTATAAAGGTGTGTTCAATGAATATAAGGATTATAATGTATTATAACTGTGGTTACAATTATTCATGGGACCATTATAAAGTGCATTACATTGTATAATTAATGCATTAAATACTTTTATAGTGCATTATATAATTTAATTAGTTTTTAAAAAAAAGAATCTTACATACACCAAACTTTTGAAGGTTTTTTTTTTTTAGTATATGAAATAAAATAATAAAATAAAATAAAAATTATCAGCAAAATATTCCAATAGCTATACTTTCCACATTAATTATAAAAAATAAAATATACTGCTGTGTATGTCAACAATATTATATTTATTTTCAGTTTATCTGCTAAAATTCTCAATCTTGGAGAAAATGTAAGAACTCCATTATGTCGCCTGAGCCATGAAAGAGCAACATCTGAACAATATTCTGAACTTTATCTGGGCAAAAACTTCATTATGAAGCACAACTGGGGGAAAATAATTAGTAAAACTTTACAATAAGGTCTCATCTGTTGACATTAGCTAACAGTGTGAGCAATATATATTTTTACAGCATTTATTAACCTTTGTTAACATTAGTTTATATAAACGTTCATAGACATGTTACTTCACACTGCATTAACTAATATAAAATATACAATTATTATAAAAAAATATACAATAATGAAAGTGCAATACAAGTGGACCAGAATAAAAACAAATGTGGTATACAGGATTATGTCAAATATTATAGAATATAAAATATGTAAAAGGTGTAAAAATAATGTAGAATATAATCAGACCAAAATAAATATGCTAATACATATATGCAGTGTAATGTACAATGACATATATTCTGGAATATGTATGTGCCCATATTTGTATGCAAGGAACAATGGACCAATCACAGTTGTGTTAGGCCTGTTTGATCCACTAGATGGGGCTCAAAAGCAGAAAGTGTAGCATGTGCGTGTGGCATGTGAGTCAGCCTGAACTGCACTGGAGGATTATTACGCAAAATATGCTGAAAAAAACATGACTCACTAATACTACATGTGAGAAAGCTGATGTAAAAAAGCATTGCCCATTATAAAAAAAAGATCTGAAACATCTCATTAAATCTATGTGCATGTTTAAAAAGAAAATGTTCATGTGCTTTGCATTAGTTGTTCTCAGATTGGCCATGGTGCAAATTTGAAAAACATCTTTCCTCCTGGTTTTTACGATCAGCCGTGTGCGCTCATGCTGATCGGGTCACAGGAATGGCGTTTCACCGAGGGGCCGTATAAAAACAGCCGTCCCAGGGAACTCCCATGCTGCCTTTCTGCAACTCCCACCCTGAGTTAAATGATTCTGCAGGGTGTGAATCAGCTACGCAGGATGCCAGAAGGTCTCGGTGGGTCGGTTTACGCCACTTGCCTTTGTTTTAACCCGCGCTTGCAGCAGGAGCAACTGAATTGGTTATTCTCTGAGGCATGTGAATATTAAAAGGTCACGTCCTTTGTAATACAAAGAAACAGTGGCTATCACGTCAACACAGTCTGGAGTCGCTGTCCATAAACAAACCTGAATTATTTACTGTCTCGACCAAGCCAAGTGTAACTACATGTTAGTTTAAATGCTCTAATGAAGCATAAAGTCTTTTGTGTTTGGAGAACTTTCTGGTGACCTTGCTTGGAGGAGACTTTTGCTGTTATTTGCAAGATTTCTTGTTAAGTGACACCTTCACTGGACATTAAATTGATGATAAATACCCCTCTCTGTATTCAAAAAGGTTTTCAAAATGTGGCCACTATAACTATGGGAAAGAAAATCACTTGGTAATGTTTTAATTTACACTTCTTGACAGCAGTGACATTAAACTGATTAAATCCTGCTACTTTTCTTTAGTCTTCTAAAAGTCATGTCATACACTATAGCATACAAAAACTTTTTTAATAAATAATTTTGTTTAGCAAGGATGCATTATTGATCAAAAGTGAAAAAAGTAAAGATGTTTACATTGTGACAACACAAATCTGTTTCAAATAAATGACGTGACGTGATCACAGGAATAAATTACACTTTACAATAGAAAACAGCTTTTTGAAACTGTAATAATATTCCACAGTATTGCTGTTTTACTGTATTTTTTTTTTATCAAATACATTTTTTCAAAGCATTAAAACATCTTACTGACCTCAAACTTTTATATTTTTATATTAAATTTTAAAAAAGTCTCAAATTATGATAAAAGCTTTACCATTCTTCCAGATTATAAATACAAAATATACAGCTCTGTATGTCAACAATTCATATTTAAAATTCGCATACTTGAACAAAACATAAAATATAATTTGAGCTACAACATTTCATTTGGGCAAAAACATTATTATGAAGCACATCTGGGGGAAAGAAAAAAAATCCCATGAAGACAGGCTAGTTTGATGAAATTTGGTGGTCTGTGGAGAAGACAGCAACACAATGCCATTATGGGTGTTGGCGTAAACCTCTTGTTCCAAAACACAGACTCCCCCTGGCTAGATCTCTTCAGGACTTCACTTAACAACATGGGTCAGTTGTTGATTGTCGAAACATAGACATTCTAACTTGAATTTGAGCCAGTTTAGACTATCACCCCCCTGGAAAAACACCAAGTGGAAACAGGATGTGCACGCAAATTGCAAATGTGGCCCAAATACACATGGAGTGTTTGCACTGGTTGAGAAGTCAGTTTCTTAATAATATTCACTACATGGCTGCTTCCTATAGAGAACAGCTGATGTTTAAACTCATAATTACACATTTGCCATTGAGATCAAATTGATCCAAGGTAAGTTTTATTTTTAAGTTTTATTATCCAAAATGACTTAGGCTACTATACAAATCCGAAAATGCGTATTGTCTGAGTAAGTACTACATTTGAATTGGAATTTATTTTGCGACCATTAAAAAAGTAGGCCTATGTTCTATATAGTATGAATTTGGATGTACATCCGCCATGTTTTTACTGTCACGTGACCAACCAACGCCAGTTGCATCGTTTCACTAGAATTAAAGTCATTAGGGTCCAAAACAACACACCATTCACTTTCATTGTTTTATTTTTTGAGTGAATTATGCCTTTAACTAAACTGTGTTTAATAAAATAACCATTATGCTCAAAACTTAGATTCCATTTTTGACAATTATTGAACATTTGTGTTGGCTGTGAGTCAAATCTGTAAGAGATCCACTCATCTCTGGCCCTCTTTACACCTGGTGTTTCAATCCATCTCTTTTGTCCACTTTCAACCACTTCTGTCCTGATTTCTTCCAGGAGAGGGTCTATGCGCGGGTAAATGTATGTGTTTTTTTCAGATCTTTTGATCTAATGGACAAAATAAGCTTGCACAATTTACATATGAACTGACAGCCGCAAGACCAGCCGAACGCGGTGAGTGTGTGTTAGAAGTCAGGAATGCTGAGAGAACATTGTACTTGGTCTTCAGCCGACAAACTTGGGTCTTCAGCCGACAAAGTTTAAATCCCGTCTGGCTAGAGCGTTTCCCATAATGTTAATGCATTAGGTCAGTAGACGGAGAGTAGACGGTATTCTGTGGCTGTCTGAACACATTCGACCACATGAGCGTTTACACTACGAAAGCAATCTGGACGAATGTGTTTCCAACTACCTCTGGAAGGGGTCGAAAGTGGACAAGCTCCAAACATTTTAGACCCCGTTTACACCCGTATTTAGCGCCGTCCACTTGTGATCCGATTGACCAAAACGCATCTTAATACCAGGGGTCCCCTTCGTACGTCGCTTAATACATCCGAGATCAAATGACCCATCCAAGATTATATCATCGTGCTAATCATGATCTGTCTAATTAGGTTCTTCGAACACACCTGCTGTTTATGATTAGTACCGCTGGATTGAGATATCTAAGATAACTGCACGTTCATGCGTTGGTTTAAAAGGGGATATGTATCGATAGTAGAAACATTGATCAGCAACGCTGCTATTGGCTGCTCATCATGGCCAAAGAGCATGCACCGTTTTTCTCCGCAGCAGAGCAAGAGCTAGTAGTTGGAATTTGAATGTTTATTGAAAACGCCAGGAAACACCTCAAAGTGTGCAAAAGCCAGGAGATAGGGCTGGCAAAGATAGCAGACAAATGAAATGCCTTAGTGGTGACTATGTTAAATGTTTCTATCACTTATTAGGCCTACAGTATATATATTTTTGTACTTTAATTTAATAATTACTTTGTTCATTGTAATGTCAGAGCCACCACCCACTAGAACATTGAAACAAGTAAAAGTGAAGTACAATAATATTCTACAAAATGGTAATCTTTACTTATACTGTTCTTAGTCTCTTTTTGGCACTGTTAAATTATATGCATGTCTGTTTATAACAGCAACCAAGAAAAAGGCTATGAAAAACAAACAAACAAACAACAACACAGGTGTTGGTTGTGCACCCCCTTGTTATACCCCGGCAGAAGAGCCGGCCCTTGGGTTGAATGTGAACCGACCCATTGTGAAGGGCATCCCTGGGTTCAGCTCTTCCTTAGACCCACAGCCAGGGGCCAGGGGCCAGGGACCAGGAGCAGCAACTCTTTCATTACTGGTAAATGAGCTTTAAATTCTCACAATATACCAACAATTTTACCTGTTCCCTAGCAAGTAGTGGATGAAGCATGTAAGTGGACTTTTTCTAACTTTACATAAAAAGAAAGAAAGTGCAACACTTTGTAATGCCCATTGTTCCCATTTGCACAGGATAGTGAAGAAACCCTCTCAGATTACTGTCCTTTGGAGGAAGTACATAAATAACTTTACTTAATTTATACTTGTGTTCCTATTATTTCTGACTGAGTTGCAGAAGTCCACATCTACAGAAGAGTCTGCACAAAGAAGTGATACAGAGGTTGGCAGTTTTGTGCTTTTCCTTGCTATTTTTGTTGCATGAGGCTTGACAGGTTTTTCCCCCCCAACAAAAATAAAGAAAATGGTGTTCCCCAATTCTGTCCCATGCAGCTCTGCCACTAGATTGGTCCAAGTGCACTGGCTGGAGGTCATCATCAGGCTGCATCTCACCAAAGGGCTCCTCTGGCTTTTCAGACACCGAAATCTTCCCTTTAGTTGTCCAAAGGTCATTTCAATGTGTGCCCTTGTCCTGGCTAGAGCTGCATTGTAACGGGTTTGTGGTCCGGGGTTTGGGTCAGGGAATGGGGTCATAAAATACTGTCTGCAGGCATAGCCCCTGTCTCCAAGCAGGATCCCGTTGTAATCATCTGTATAATGGAAAATTGCAGTTCTGTTAGGATCAGCAAGTGTATGTGATACAGAGCTTGATATTTATATTTTCCCTTACCACATTCAAATAATGTGCATAAATGTGACTTTAATTTTAAAATGATTGAGTCATGCACAGATCCTGGCATTTTGCTTCTACATTTGTGATATCGTCACCTTCCTAAAATAATTGCCCAAGTAATTTTTCTTGGGCAATTTTTCTCAGAAAACACAAAAAACTGAACCAATAATTGAGGTTGAGTAGATTTTCGTTCTTCTTGACGCAGCATGACATCTTGAAAAGCTTGTAAAATTACCTAAGTCTCATTGTCTTTTGACTTACTCTTGACATAGGCCATTATACTACAGGGGTAGAATTGCATGATCTGTTCAACTGAGGATGTGGGCGATTTTACCAGAGGTGGCCAGCATCATGAGGAGATGAAAATTTTGTCAAAAAATGACATAGGCAATTATTTTAGGAAGGTGACAATATTGAACATAGACACACTCCATCTAAGACATTTTAATCAGTCCACTGCATACTTTTTTGATTCTATTTATTTATTTTTTTCTATTTTTTTTTTATTTTTTATATATAATATTATTACTAATCTGGAATATTAAGAATCCCAATAGTAACTCCCTTTCGGTTAACAAAATCTCTGTTAAAAATTGAGGCCTTGATGGGAATGTGTGTGCAGTCTATGGCGCCACCAAACACGTTAGGGAATTACTATCATACTGTAAGTCATACTTATTGGTATGATCATGATTGCATCTTCATTCAATTATAATGTACAAAAATAAAAATAAAATCTGCTTTACAACCTTGGGTCTTAAGTGGCTTAGAAATACCACAAAAACACCTAAAAACTGCTTGAGCGCCAGGTAAACTTTGCGAATGGCACGACAGACAGCACTTTTCACCAAGTTCTCCGCATCTCCAATAGTTTAAAGTAAAGAGCCACTCGCAAAAAAATCTGCAGGGCAATGCACACAGTTTGGGCTGTTATTAAAGTCCGACTCCGACGAGTCGAACATTTAATGTGTTGTTCCAACAAATTAATTATGTAAATGACACCCTCACGAGTCACAAGAAAAACGATATCGCTCAAAAAGTACACTATTGCACTGCATTAAAAGACTTCCCGTATCAGCTCCGCTTATAAAGCCACAATCTAATCTTGATTTCATGAAATAAGCTGCTCCCGAGCAGGTTTAAGCTTACTGACCTGTTGACAGCAAGTCCAGGATGAGCGTCGAAGAACCAAACAATCCAAGATCATGCCAAATCGTCAACAATCAAATCCAGCTAACTGAGTTAGCGACGTACGAAGAACGGACCCCAGGTGTAAACAGGGCCTTTGTTTATACTTGTTTGTTGACCTTCATTGTCAGTGGATTCAGTAAACTATTTTTCAGTAAGATCGTATTGTTTGAAAGTGCATAATGTTCAAATTCTCTTATAGTACTCTAAATGAAGAAAAGATTAAGTAGCAAGCACAACGAATTCAATATTGTGTTCCCATACACATATACAGCAGTCCATTTGTCAGAGGATGTGCAGTTGTTTCCAGAATTACATGGACAGACAATACTCCCCTATTCTATGGGCATACAACACATTCTTTGACTAAGTAGCTGTTGCATGGGGAAAGTCATGGTCAGCTCTGTGGATTCTGAGACAGCAGGTGTGCGGCAATGGTGAATTACTCCTCTATTTGACACCACTCACATATTTTTTTTTTTTCTTTTAGTAAGTTTCTGCCAAGCTTTGTGATTTGTCTTTGAAGCTTGAACTTTGTCAGGCAAGCTAGCCTCCCATGCTAATTTTCACCTCTATCTTATTGAGTTTGAATCTGAGGTGGGGGGAATTTATGTGTAGTCTTGTTTAGCCAGATATTCGAATTGAAACAGTCACATGTTGCTCTACCACTGGGCAAAATCCAGTCATTTCAATAGGAATCTGTATAGTTTCTTGTGTATAATATAACATATCTGGTTTGATAATTGTTGGAGAAATGAATCCAGAAGGTTTCCACCAAAGCACCATGATTATCTGCCTTGACTTTATGAAACTGTTCATTCTAAGGCCCCGATATGCTTCAAGTGCAATTGAAAAAACAAACTGCTGTGATGTAATTTCAAACAAAATCAAGCCAAAATGAAGTATGTTTGGAGTTTGTTTCTGGAGTTTGAAACCGCTGACCAAAGACAAACTCCCATTGGTCTGTGGTGATGATGTCATAGGTGGGTGTGGGTCTGAGGCTCCGCCTTCTTTGACGTGGAAATCTTCTGTTCAGTCTGTCGAGGTCAGACTCGACTAAAAGCATGAACACACTTGAGTGCTGCTTTATAGTAGAAATGGCTGTGGAAGTTGTTGAAATTTGAAAGCAAAACTGACACTGTTTTTTCATGTTTAATTCTGTAAAGCTGCTTGATTTAAAGCAATCTTTTGTTTAAAGTGCAATATAAATAAATTTGACTTGACTAGAGCGCTGAATCGCAGAGCTGGTGCAAACATATCCAGATCGCTATGTTTAGATGGTTTCTATTCTGGTACAAACTGCTATCATTATCTGCTTGGTGTTAGTTGTAAGTTAGCAACTCCTTAGGCAAGGTGTTTTACTGTATGTTAATTTTAAGAACATTTCCTATGGGACATCCTTCAGCGAGGGCTGTGCAGGACTGGGTTGCTTGTTTGTGCAAGTCACTCCTATCGAATTGAAGCTACAACATTTATGTCAGCGGCCCAGATCCTTCATGGATAGTCTACCACTGTACTTTGTGAAATAGTGTGTGAGGTAAGGGCAGTTAACTTCCCATTCTCTTCACACATGCCAAGTTTTCTTCAAACGCAGACAGGAGCTCCATGGGAAAGTAGTTTGCTGTGTTAAAAACAACTGAACCAAAATGTTGCCATTTGTTTCGGAATAGAAAAGAAACAGAAGAGAAGATCATTCCCATTTCAAAGCTTGCCAACTAATTTTTGGATCTGCCAGTCTGCGGCAAATTGAACCGATTCTGTTTGTTTGAACTAGAGACGTCTTGCTAGCATCACTGCATGCTTAAGCATACAAGCTCAAATGGCATCAAGAATGGGTGATTATTATAAATGAGATGATCTCAATTGGTGAGTCGTGAGGCAAAACTAACCACATAACTGTACATTTAGGATACCAAAATAAATTAATTGATCATTCATTTGTTCAGTATTTAAAACTTTGCAATAATCTAGGTCTATAGCACTAATGTAATGAAATATGCGTGCTAAGATTTACCATTGTAGAGGGAAAAAAGTGTGCTTAATTGTATTGAGTGTGCACTTGAAGTGTACTTCAAATCTTGTCAATACCAATGTCAACTTTATTTATATAAGCACCATTAAAAACAATGATTGTTGACCAGGGTGCTGTACAATATATCAAAATAATTAAAATTAAAACCATATACAACATAACCAATTACAAACACAGACAAGACCAAAACTACACAAATCAGCTACTGTATGATTAAAAGCCAGAGGAAATAGACGTGTTTTAAGTTTTACTTAATCACTTAAAATGTACTTTAGGGGCAATTCTAATAAAAACAGGAAGGCTGTTTCAATGTTTCAGAGCAGTGACGGCTAAAAATCACCTCTAAATTTCAGCATAGCCCGAGGAACGTTTAGCGGTCTCTGGTTGGATGACCTTAGAGACCTTACTGGATTGTGAATAGATAGTAAATCAGAAATGTATGCAGGTGCTAATCCGTTCAAGGGTTTAAAAACCAGTGACAACACTTTAAAATCAATTCTGTAGCGAATTGGAAGCTAATGCAAGAAATGTGCTCTTATTTCCACACACAAGTTAGGAGCCTAGCAGCTGCATTCTGTACCATTTTGCAGATGGGCAAGAGATGCTTGGTTAATACTCATATAAAAGGAATGACTATAATCAAGCCTTGTCGAAATAAAAGCATGGATCACCCTTTGAAAGTCCTTACAACAAAGAAATTATTTTACCTTAGCTAGGACATGAAGGTAAAAAAATGGTTTTGATTAGAGAACTAATCTGTTTGTCAAATTTAAAAAAAATAAAAAATAAAAAAAAATTAAGAAGTGAATGAACAATGGCATGCTTCATGTCGTCTGGTACAGTGGCCGTTTTAAGGCAGTTCATAATCATTTGAATAGTAGATCCAATCACCTCAAAAAATGTGGGGGAAGAACATCATGGGTATAGATCCAGAAGGTTTAAGCTGACCTACAATATAGTAGTAAAAAAGTGCTCTTGCTAATGTGTAATTACAGATATATCAAGTCAGCCTTGGAAACCCTGGTGGGGGTTAAGGTCGGGAAACTCTTCTCTACAGTATTTTGGCACAGATTCATCTGAAATTCGAAACCAGTTGAGATCCACTGCTATAAAACATGTTCTGTCTTGTTTTCAGGTATCGGTCTTATTATATAAACAGCTAAGATCAGATTGATGTAACCTTAAAAGAACACAATCACAAGTGTCATTAGTTTCAGCAGCTCACAGCACACATCATATATGCAAACCAGTTATTTCTCTGACGTTTCAGAATGAAAGGCCACTGTTAAACTTAATTGTGTATTACCCCTCCAGTATTATCCATAACCTTTTCCTTGGAAAGGCATGATCAGACAGGCAGTTACACAGCTCACTTTGTGACTAGATTTTTTTAGAAGTTTCCGCTCAAATTCAAAGGTCTTTCTTATTTTAACAGATGTGGGCAGGCCTGTAGCCGATCATTCCCAAGTGACCCTAACATGCACTTCCTGTCCAGTAAGCTAACACCCAGGAATGGAACAATCCCACTTTGTACCTACAAGTTCAGTATTAGAAAGAAGGGCTTTTAGTCCCTTTTAACATTTTTCACTCTTGCTTGATTTATTCCGTGTCTCTTGGTGTGGCCGAAAGCCCTCATTTAAACCAGTCGTTTTTGAAGTTTGCCATAAGCTAAATCCTGTTGGAAAATCCATCTGGTAGCTGTGTTTTGGAACATGCTAGCTGGTCTTTAGCTGGCCCATTTTAGCAGGAATTAGTCTATTTCAACGGCATGCAATTATATAAATATTACATCAATTAATTAATTCTTAATTAGAAATAAATGCCTAAAATGTATTACAGAAAGTATTAAAACAGCGTGTACGTACTGTTATGAGAAGGATTTGTGTGAAGTGTCTGAGGTTGATATGTGGTGAAATGGTACATGTGGCTTTACCACAAAAGGAAAACCCTTTCCACCATAACCAGTTGTTTACATATATTTGAAACATGTCAAATGCCCAGTTGCCACCCTGTGGTGAACATTGTTGAATAATTCTGTCTCTGTCTGTATTTCTAATCTCGAACAGTCTTTACGGTCAATGTGAATGCCATTTATAACCCATTTTATTTATTAGTGATTTATAGCCCAAATTTATGAGTGAAACAAGATTTTTGACAATAAATAATATAGCTGGATTGTATACATCAGGTACTGATCATTAAAAATAGTTGTCTGGGAAGGGTTAGAAATTAAGAGAGATTCATGGAATATTAATACTGCATTAAATAACTTTCCCTATTGCCATATGTGGATGAAACAAAATGTGTTACTTTTGGAGTAGTTATTTACATCAGTTGGCACTGACATAAATCTGATGAAGAATCCTAAAAAAAATTATAAAAATTGTAGTAAACTTACACCTAGTGAAAAATAAATATACTAAAATGTATTTTAAATACATTTATTTTATGTTTTTATTTTTATACACATTTACATATTTATGTAGTTAATATAAATACCTCGTACTTTGTATAGTAAACTGGTATGCTTAAAGTCTGCTAAATTGGAACTACTAATTTTGTACTTAATGCACTTTAGTTATCCAGAAATAGTGCTGAGGTTCAACTAAAGATTTACTTAAGTATATTTGATTGTGCTAAAGTGGGCAATACAAATGCAAACGGGGCAACAAAACAAAACAAAAACGTTTTAAACATTTTGGTCCCCCCTCCCTTGCCTCACAGTGCTTTGGTCCACTGCCTGCTCCCCTTTTACCTCACCACCGACACACGCAAAGTCCGGTTTGAGAGAACAAAGTTTTTCAATAGTTGAGGAACTCCAGTAAGTCAAGGCTATTTTATTCACTTTAAACATCGGATGAAGTGATTATTTTCTCTATAATACAGATGATGCTGAGTCATTAATAAATCATGGAAAAAAAAAAAAAAAAAAAAAATGATGATGATAACCAATGTACTTTTTTCACCGATGCAGTCCGCTATGTTAACTATTATAACGTTTACCCTTGTTTTATACAATTCTATGCGTTTACCTAGCTTGTTTAATACCGTAGTAGATGCCTCACACACACCCATACTGTATATTGTACGCATACACTACGTGATGTAGTCTTTTAGATTAGACTAGTAAGGGTGCGGAGTTAGATTTTCACGCTTTCACTGTGTGATTTAGTCGGTTTATATAATTTAATATAGTTAATCTAATCTAGTATCACACGAAGAGTGCAGTTTTTCTCCAGATATTAGCATGATAACAAATGTGATTTTGATTTTATACAAGTTTAATAAACAAGAAGTTAATATTAAGTGACTTACATTTTAGACACCATATTGCCTGTTTTAGCTCTATTTCGCCAACAAATTTAGTTGAAAACTAAGCCAAAGCACTATATTTGCGTCTCTGAGAAACACACTGAGGTGTTTCCTTACTGAATGAATCAGGTTTTTGAATGAATCAGTTGAATCTCAATGACACAATTATTAACAGTGCCACCTACTGGCGGTTTTATTTTCACATTTAAAGCATCTTTTAAAGGTGATCTAAGTAACTTTTTTACCTTAACTGAACAGCTTCGGAGTCATTGGAATGGTTATATTACTTATTTCGGGTTGAATGGTGGTCGTTTCGCACCCCCCTGGTGACCGTGAGCGGAAAATCCGCACTTGCAACTTTGAGCCGGCGGGCCGCCGGCCGCCGCGTCAGGAAGTATCGCGTGATATCAGGTCTCGCGATGTAAACAATTGCTTTACGGCCAAAAGAAATCTGCTAAAATGCTGTCATTATTGCGCCCCCTCACGCTGTTCGAACCCGAATGAAGAAAACGTTTTAAAGAATGTCCCATCTGCTTTTTGATGTTTTTACAACAGTGTTGTCAAATATCTATTCTGAAGCTGTGGGGGGAGCTCTAGAGAGAAACCTGCGAGCAAAAAGCGAGAATACAGCGAAGAAATCCCGAAACTACTGAGCCCTGCTTTAAAGTTTTAAATCATTTCTAATATCAATAATCAACGTTCTATGTTTAAAACATCAAAACATTATTTATGTCTGTGTAAAAGCATCTACATGCCATTTCAAATGCAGCTTCTGTGTTTCCTCTCCATTGCAAAGATTTTGTTGATACTTATTTCATTTGATTGGTAACAGCCTTATTGTGTCTTATTATTATAATTTAATGTGATTAAATGTATTAAATTGACACAAAAGATGATGCATGCATATAATTAGGTTTAGATTAAATTTATAAATGTAAAAATGCCAATAAAAGGTAAAAATCAATTGAAACGTATTGGAAAAGATGATTTCTGTCACTGCTGTGAACTGACCCCCACACAGAATATGAAGAATACCAAAAACTTTAGGAGTCGGCTGTCCACGGCAGTCCTAAACCTGCCAAGGTACCAGCTCAATAACACACTCAGCATAATATTGTCTAATTATCGTTATCGATAAAATCCCAGAAAACATAGAGATCATTTTTTGTCAATATGAAGAATATAAATATTTTGAAGAATATTTTGATCAATTTAGTCAGCTTTTTCATTGAACCAGAGAGAAACTTTGAGAGGTAGGATAATGGCACTGTCTCCAAGCTACACTAATAATAGAAGGCTTTCCTCTATGTACACATATCCTTGCAAGTACAATGTTGCCTGTATTATTGGTGTCCCCTTCAAATATTGCTCTTGAGAAATGTTATGTTTATTGTCCCCCTCAACATTTAGATGAAATTTATGCCCCTGGTTACACCCCTTATATATATATACAGTATATATATATATATATATATATATATATATGTAGCTAAAAAAAAAATTCAAAAAGGCCATTTAAAGATGTGCAAACCATTAATTGTCTCTAAATGAATAAGTGAAAACTGAGATGCCAGTTCATGAGGAAATTCAGTCTGGTTTCCTGAAGTCTTAAAATTGGAGGCATATGTGAAAAATCACACACCCGGTTCCACACAAAGCTTCCTTGCCAAGGTGTGTTCACAACTAAAATGTATGAAGGTATTCCTTGTCCTCCCTTTTCTATAGACAGACCTTATATTTAGCCAGCAGTCACACCACACACATTCAGACTGAACTCTGCCTCCACCCAATCAGAGGAAAAAGAGCAGTGTTGATGGGTACGCCGTTCCCGCCAGAGAGAGACTTCATGGAAAACAGCAGTGCACGTCGGGGAACGCCTACTGTCAAGGGAGGATGATATGGCATTGGCACTTCTCTGCGTGTTCGCTCTTTTTATTACCCTTTGTCATGGGGTATCTATGACAAAACTACGTTTAACTTGTTGCATTCTTTACTGAGAGTGAAAACAGTGCTGTTTCATTAGTGCATTGTATTGTATTGTATTTCAAGTAAATCACTATTATTATTGTTGTTTAATTTAGATATTTGTACCCTCAGGCGTAAGAGAAAAACTCCAAACTTATTGGTCACAAAAAATGGAGCAATGAAGCAAATGACATCCAACCATCTGTTGAAATTTTGACCCCAGTCCAAACAGCCTGGCTGAAACTTGAGACATTTTTCTTACACAATGAGATAAAGTGTTACAAACCCAACCCATGAAGCCATGTGTGAAGTCCAAGCCTCAAAGTGTTCTTCTGTTAGAGGTTAAGAGGTTATTAAACTATGAATGTTCCCTATTGCTCCTCAGAGGGTCTTTAAAACATTCAAATTTGGAACTCATAGTGCACCTGCATTCAGGCGAGAGCTTATAGTTCCTCCCTTCCCCTCAGTATATCTACAAGCAATTAGGTCTTTGTCTCCAAAAAAAGAAGAAACAAGTTTCAATAGGGTGTTGTACTTTGAAGAGTCTAGCCCCACCATATCCTGAACAGATTATTTTTGTGTTCACCAAGCAGGAAATGTATTCTCTAAAAGTTAAATAATTACAATACATGTGAAAAGTTCTCATAACAACTGTTGCAAAACAAGGTGATGTGCTCACTGGAGACTTATGGCCTTGTATTTCCAGTTTTTTTTTTTTTTTTTTGGGGGGGGGGGGGGGGGGGGGGGGTTATGGAACAGTCATTAAATGTGTTAGTAGATGTAGTGCTGACTCACGGCTGACAGCAAAGCAAGTGCGACTGTGACTGCGGTTTGTCTGTCTGTATGTTCTCAGTGACTGTATAACCTCAGAACAACTTGTTTTCTTCCTTGACAATATAATGAAGTATCCTTTTGTTTTGAGGATAATGTTTTAGTCCTTCAAAAACCCCAAATTTAGTCTGACTCAAGTCATTTTCTCACATTCTGGCCATATTTTTTGAAAATTTACACTTGGCTAGGATTGCTCAGCTAAACTATATCACACACACAAAAAAAAAGTCATTCAAAACATTAATGGTTTACTTTCTTCTATGCAACAAAAGCATTTTATTTTGTAGATTCTTTTCACAGTTTTTTTTCCCCCATACAGTAACAGTTGTCGACAAATAAGCACCAAAAAGCAACACAGACGTTGTACGTGTGACTTGTGTGCCACGTATAAAATCTTAATGGAGTGCTGCAAGAGGGATGTATTTTTGAAGGCCAAACCTGGAAATTAGTTGGCACTTCTGATTCAATAGTCCTATCGTCTTTTTTGAATGGGATTTCTGTTAAATACAAAGTTCTGTCATGAAACTCTAGATGGCGCAGGTCCTTAAATCAATCTGATTGCAATTACGTCCTTCACTATAGGGCACAGCTGATTGGTTCCTGCTGTATCAGTAGCCAATGAGCTCGCTGCTCAACATTCAATATGTTTGCCATAGCAGTGCAGCGCTTTCAGAAACCCTCCACCTTCCCCAGCTCCACCTGTCTAGATCTGCTATGGGTAATTCATGTATGCTATATTGTACAGAAGCAGCATGTCTTACTTGCTCACAGCAGCGTGTCGTTGTATGAATTGGCAGAAGCAACTCCTGTACTTGCTCTGCAGCAGCAGCAGCAGCAGCAGCGTACAGCAGATCGATTCTGCCAAGACTAAACATATCAGCATTGTCATTTCCATTACCATGCCAAACACTCTAAGAGTTGTCATGACAGACAAGCTTATAATAAGGTCTGTTGGTAACAGAAGCTCATGATATGTTCATGTTTTATTCTACAACGTAAAATACATCAGTAATTTCTCCTAGTGATTTTTTTTAAAAGCTTTTACTTAAATTTTGCCTTTTTGACACTTGACAGCTTCCATTCATTTTCATTTTCATATCCAATATTCCTTCTTTTTTTTTTTTTCAGTTAACTATTATTTGAACTAATAATTTCTAATGTGTTTAAAGTACTTTTTTATTATTAGTTCTCAAGTTAACTGACTATTCAGAGCATGTTTACATTAGTTATTCTCTTTCGTATTGCAATAAAAGCCACCATCGTGCCTCTAGAGCATTTTTGCTTTGTATGGATGTGTGTGGCAGGGGTCGGCTAAGAAAAACAACACACATCACCTTCTAGCTCAGAGAAATTACACATTTCAAATTCCTGTGAAAGGCAAAAGAAGTAGCATTACCTCAGTCTTTCCACTGAATGCCTGCAGGGCAAAAAAATATTCACTGCCTAAATATTCTCTTTTTCCAAGTGCAGCTCATCCTTCCAAGAAATGTTATGCTCTTATCACATTCTCTCTCTACTCCCCTCACGTTTTAGGAAATATTATTCTTTTTGATTGACATGTTTAAGGTGTTTTGGGTGATTACGTTTTGATTTAATTTATTTTCATTACTATTGTGATTATTGCATTTGAGGATGAAGATGTCATTATTATAATAAATTACTTGAGCTTCTTCAAAAGTTGACACCCTTCTGTCTATATTCCAACTCTGCACAATCTGGACATTCTCTCAATAAATTTCATGAAGTGCATACTGGATGCTTTTATACAGGATTGGACACTTATTGGCTGCTAGTGTTTAAGATCATTAGAAACAAATTCCGAACTGTCCGAACCTTTGAACGGTAATAAATGTATATAAATACAAATAGTAGCATTTTAAAGTGTCCTTATTATAACTTTTTTTCAGATATTACCTTCCATGTAGTGTGTAATATGGTTGTTTGTGAATGTAATTGGTCTGCAAAGTTTCAAAGATCAAAGTCCATATAAATGGAGATATTGTCTCCCAACAGGATGTTTTTTCCAGTTATTCCAGTCTTAATGAACACTAACCAATAAAGGTTTGGAACAAATTTTCATAATGGCAGCCTATGGTCTTCAATGGCTAAACGTGAGCAACGTCTACTTTGACCCTCAAACACTGTAGTTTTAGCTGAGACGGGAAGAGTTTGTGCTATCGACATGTCGAGAAGATACTGTTTTCGGAATTTGCTTCTGAAGGATGAGGAGTCTGGCTTTAATTGATATAAAACTGACGACATTGTTCATATCAGTGTGTATAAAGTGCTGAGTAAGATCCAGAGCTGAAATTCAGATATGGTAGACCAATCACAACTGACTGGGCCATCTGACCAATCGGAGCAGAGTAGACCAACTACAACATTCTGGGTCACCTGACCAATCGGAGTGGCGTAGACCAATCACAACAGACTGGGCCATCTGACCATTCGGAGCAGAGTAGACCAACTACAACATTCTGGGTCACCTGACCAATCGGAATGGCGTAGACCAATCACAACAGACTGGGTCATCTGACCAATCGGAGCAGCGTAGACCAATCATAACAGACTGGGAGCAGAGTAGACTAACTACAACAGACTGGGTCATCTGTCCAAAGAGAGCAGAGTAGACCAATCACAACAGACTGAGCCATCTGACCAATCAGAGCAGAGTAGACCAATCACAACAGACTGAGCCATCTGACCAATCAGAGGAGAGTAAACCAATCACAACAGACTGGGTCATCTGTCCAATCAGAGCAGAGTAGACCAATCACATAATATTTGAAAAACAGTAGGTGAAAAGTACATAGATGACCTACTATTTCCTTCAAGATTCTGGACTGTGCATTCGATAGACACTTTACTATCCACAGGAGAGGATTTTTGAATGGTTGTGAAGCAACGCAAGTGACGCTAGTCGGTCATGTGACAGAGATAAAAATAAATGCTTATATATTAGTGTTATTTTATTATATTTAACTACAGTCTCTCTAGTCTTATTGTTGTAATTAGGTTCAAAGTATGGCAATAATTAAAATATAATTAAGATTAACCACAAATACCACTGGCAAATGATTGGTTGTGTGTGTGTGTATTCATGTATTCATTTTATTAGGTACATTTATTAGGGGTTCAGGTAAACCCTATGTTTTGGAGACAAAATGTCTCCTCAAGGACAAGGATTTCGGATATTGACATCTTTGTGGGGACATTCTGTCCCCATGACGTAGGATTTGCCCTTTTTGGTCCCCATGAGGAAAACAGCATATAAATCATGTGATGTCTTTATATGTAAAATGTACAAAATGCAGACAGTTTTCTGTGATGGGTTAATGTAAGGAGAGAGAATATACAGTTTGCACAGTATAAAAATCATTATGCCTATGGAAAGTTCCCGTAAAACATGGAAACCAAACATGTACACACACACACACATTACTGGAGGTCTGTTAGCACATTTATTTTGTACTCTGAGATGACTGTTATGCAATGATTTCAATCTAATTTCAGATATTTAATTTGATAGCTATAGCATTACAGATGTTGAAAACAGTGATTGTATTTCCCATCCACACACTGCGCTTCTCTTCTGTGTGCTCATTTCCTGTCTACCTGGCTGCCCAACCCCCATCCTGCAGGAGTAAAGGGAAAATCATTTCGTCTCCGCGAGTAGTTGTTTCCAGATGTGTCCTCCATCTTGGGCCTGCTGTGAACTGCTGCACAGACAACTTCTCAGACAGGAAAGTGCAAGACTCAGAAAGATGATCTCATCCTTCCCAGTTACAGCAACGTGAAGAAAGACTGAGTAAGCAGCTTCAAGAAAATAAGGATAATGAGGATGAATATCATAAATATTAGAGCAAATTAGCATTAGTGATATTCCTATCTTAATCTGTTTGAAATGGATTATGTGTTATGGTTGCTGTTTGCCGCTTTCTCTAACGTTTAAACCATTAAAATAAAAACATCCAGCCAGAAATAAAAGCAAATGCAGCAAATCCTAAATACACTCTCTGCCCATCTCATTTCCTGTCATAAAGCATAAACGGTTTCACATTTCACCATGGTGAGAATGTTAAGAGTGTGTGCGATAACCACGCAACAATAGGATGAAGGCATTTGAATTTCGGATTGTGATGTGTCCCACAAAAGCCACATCCTTTGCTGCACTTGACTGTTGTCCTTGGCAATGAGAAGAGTGCTTTCATGTTTATAGATAGCTTGAAGGGTCGCTTTCACAGGAAATTATGTAGAATGCTTTATTTGTTATTTATTATATCAAGGAAAAACTGAATGCCGATCTATTTGTTTCCTGTACTTTGATTTCAGACAGAATGATCTATTGTTCATTTGGCTTCTATTCAATATGTTGTTCTAGAGACAGAAATGTAATGTGCAGCAACAGCTATTAATAAGCCACTAGAAGGCTGATTCCCTTATTTTAGTTTTATTTATATATTATTGAAGTGTTAATTAATATTTTGAAAACGCTTAATGCTATTTCATTCATTTTAGGTCCTTTTAAATATTTACATTTAGTTCTAATTTATTTTTTATTTAAATTTGAATTAGTTTAATTAAACCAGAACTTAATTTGAACCAGCCTGAGACGTTAACCAATGGTGTGATTTTGGGGCGGGACTATCTGTTTATCTGTCCAATGGCAAACAAGTTTGGAAAAGCTGTTTGAAAAATCTTAATACTGCATGTTTTATTACGTCTGTATGTTTTATAAGTGCAATTGTTATTATATATTTAATTTCGTAATTATTTAAGTTGCATTTACTTGTTTTATTTCTGCCATCTTTGCTCATGGGCATGACTATTATTCACTTCTGACTACTGTTATTTTTATATATTTTTTATTATTGATATGTTGCTTGACAGTATACACAGCTTATTTTAAGGAAAAGGTGACAAAATTGTGTAGTTCCGACATCTACCAGCAGGGAAAAACTGGTCATATTAACCAGCCAAACCTAATAAAGTCTGTCATATTTGCCACCAGAACACTGTTACTGTACTAAACATTGATAATTACTTGCATACCATGAACAAATCATACATTAATGCCAGAACCCCTGCAGCTTTTCATAGGCAAGACAAACTGTCTGCATTTTTCTGGGAGAAACTCTAGATGACAGAGGACCACTGAGGAGTTCAAGGGATTTTAATGGTCTTACGGGTGGATCTGTCTGCCTGATGTGAAAACACTGAAACCTTGGAAATTAAATCAAATGTAGAATCTGCTCAGCAAGAGAGCTGGGGAAGAAACAGCAACCCACACATACAAACACACACACAAACACTCCTTCCCTGTGATGTGGTACAGACGTCACCCGCAGGCTCGCTGTGCGGCCTTTAACCAGAAGAACTCATAAAAACCCACATGTTGCCCTGCCTAGCACTCAACCACTCTCACATCGAATATGCCTCAGACTGAACAGACCTCCAAACCAATTAAGACAGCTTTAGTACAAATGAACACAATGAATGCCTAAACAACTGTGCAAAAACACTTCCGGAGCTTCAATAATCAATACAGCGCTTGCAAGACATCACAGTATGGAATTCGTCTTCTTTATTCTCCTCAAGCTATCATGCTAAATGTACAGACTCTTTTCAAACTTGATATAAAACGGATTTCACATATACAAAAAAAAAAGAACATTCCGTCATCATTTACTCATCTTCATGTCGTTCCAAACCCGTATGACTTTCTTTCTTCAACAGAACACAAGGTATTTTAAAGAATGTTGGGAACCAAACAACATTAGTTGACTTCCACAGAAGAAAGAAAGTCAAACTGTCAGTGAACTGTCCCTTTAAGGGGAGGGACATTCTCATAGACAGTATTTGATTGGACAAACATTAGTACACACCCCTTAATGCAAGATGAGTCATCACTATTTTACACTAGTTTTCCTCTAAGAAAAATCATATTTTAAAACCATATATATGCTAGATGTTATATTACGTTATATTATATCTGATATTGATTGCATGAGGCATGTAAGAAATCAAGGATTAAAGTTGAAAACTCTGCCACTGTTGGAATGCTTGTCGAATTAATGAAATGCAGTAATTTGCATACTGAATTTTCATTGTTCATACAAATCATGACGCATTCTTGTGTGAAATGACAGCAGCAAAGCAGCTCTGATCCAGCAATTAATTTCCAAAAAATGTTGTTTATATTAATTTTGCACTTATACTGTATCTTTCAATTTGACCTAATTTCAGAATCAGTATGATATATATATATATATATATAGTATGAGATATATATATATATATATATATATATATATATATATATATATTATTCCGATGCAACAGGCTTCCATATTTCCTTCTATTCATTCAAATTATGAATGGTGTATGATGACTTATATATCCAGTCCCATTCAGTTGTTTTCAACAACATCCTCACTTTCTGATTTCGGTTCTGCAGTGGCGCACCTCTATACGTGACATTATGTTAAACGATATATTTGCTATTTTAGTACTGCTATAAGATTAAGCTCTCAGCTCAGCAGTCCCTGATTCTTTCCAGTTTCACTGTATGCGATTCATCAGAATGATGCAAAACTGTAATAGCCAAATCACGAGATTAAAAAATGACAATGGCACCATCTAGACTGGCCAGGAAAAATTCTGCTCTAATAATTGCTACTCAAATGGACAAAACAAACACTAGAGCAGATGGAAGTAGGAAAACTGTCTCCACTAAGCGGGTTATAAACCCATCCAAAAGCTTTTTCACTGTCACTACAAAGTTCAGGAATAGTCCACGTTGAGTAAGAGCACACTGTTAGTGTCTCGTGTAATCTTCTGATTCATTGTTATTCGTTTAGTGTTTTTCTATCATTAATAGACTAGAATCATTACACACTTATAGAACATCAAATATGATTTGAATCAAATGTTGTTGTTGTCTGCCTGTAAAACCAACACGGTATGGATTTGGCTGATGTATGGTATAGGTGTCTTTTTCTCTTTTCCTAACCCGACGTTGAGCTGGAAAACTCCACACAAACAAACGGATGGGAGACGGATTTTACACCACATTACTTTATTTGTGTCCTCTGCCACCCTGTCTACTATCTGAGTTTCACTGTAATTACATATATCTTGTGATCTTTCTGAGGTTTCTAAATCCGAACTTTCAATATTTAGCATGGCTGCTGGCAGAACAGTGTGGCAGATTTAGTTTAGCTTCTTGGGTAAATTTAACCCAAGTAATCTAAACACGGAGGAGGCAGATTCACATCATGAGGTCTTTCATATCAGACACTGAAAGGAAAATGAATGCTTAACAGTGTGATTTTGATTTCTTAGTACTGCCCTTAGGCCTATTTTAACCCACTTTATTCCAGACTTTTACAGTAAATTCACAAAAATTTCCTTGAGTTGTGAAAAAATGTTTATTAAAGGAACACTCCACCGTTTTTTGAAATTGGGCTTATTCACCTTCTTTCCTACATTTAGATAGGTGGGCAAATGCATTTTTGTCTCAGTGCATGCATTGTTTTAGTTTGACAGGGTCGGCGCTAGCTTACCTTAGCATAATGAATGGAATCCTTTGTTGCCAGCTAGCATGTCCTGAGTAAAAGTGATATAAAAAAAAAAAAAAACCTAATTAATTTTTGTGGCCTGCGTATTCACAACGAGTACAAATAGTGATGCAGATTAACACTAGGCGATTTCCTAGGCAGATATTGACTTATATATTAAGGACTATATTAGGGGGAAGCACAGGCGAAGCACTGCTACTTGGGCGTGATATCTCTGGGCCCAAGTAGCAGTGCTTCGCCTGTGCTTCCCCCTAATATAGTCCCAAGTCAATATCTGCCTAGGAAATCGCCTAGTGTTAATTTGCATCGCTATTTGTACTCGTTGTGAATACGCAGGCCACAATAAGTAATTAGGTGTTTTTATTTTATTTTTATATATCACTTTTACTCAGGACATGCTAGCTGGCAACAAAGGATTCCATTCATTATGCTAAGCTAAGTTAGCGCCGACCCGGTCAAACTAAAACAATGCATGCACTGAGACAAAAATGCATTTGCCCACCTATCTAAATGTAGGAAAGAAGGTGAATAAGCCCTATTTCAAAAAACGGTGGAGTGTTCCTTTAAAGTAAATTATTATACTTTTATCATGAACTAAAGGCAGTACAACTTCATTTTTGTCTTTCTTACATTCCTTTGCAAGACAGTAATGCAAATTGTGTGTGGGTTCATGAAAATAATGTCCCAATGTTAAAGAAATCTTAATGGGTTTGGAAGTACACATATATGAGATAATATACACTACCAGTCAAAAGTTTTTTTTTAATGCTGTTGAAATAAGTCTGATTTGGTGCTTAACTCTTTCCCCTCCATTGACAGAAATTTCCATCATTTATGACACAACGTTTGATGGAATTTTCCATGTTTACACTGTTATTCTGTAGGGGGCGCTATTACGCATCTTCTGAAAGAGTACATTTTAGGTGTGTTTGACTTCATGCAGCGCAGACTGAAGACTCGGCGGGATTTTCCGCTTGCTGTCTGGGGCGGAATTGAAAACGGAGCTGTCAAGTCTTCCCGTAGTGACGCTTGCATGGTGTTTACGTACTTTATCACAGACAAAGTGGATTAGATGCAGTATTTGTCAAATACACAGACGTTTCATACGTTTTCATGAAGCAACAGAAACACTTTTCATTTGATGCTTAATACATCGCCATCTGTACAAGAATGCATTTCAACAAAAGCCTATACTACTATTTAAGTAAGCAATAAGGTATGATAGGCTGTGCTGTATCATGAATAAGTCACGGCTGAAAGGCGTTGTTAGGCACGACGTGAAGCAGAGAAACCCCTACAGCCGTGACTTATTCACGATACAGCACTAGCCTCGAGCACCTTATTGCTTTTAAAAAACGGTTACCACACAATACAAATATTAAAGCCAAAGAATATGTATCAATGCAACTTTCATGAAGTAAAATCACTAAAAGCCTTCCTTCCGCTGGAAAAAATAGTCCCTGACCGTAAACAGCAACAGAAGTTATATTATTTCGCCATTAGATCGCGGCAAAGACTGTCTTTATGAGTCAATCAGTCTGTAGAGAAGACTTTTATATTGAAAGGACTGACACTTGTAAACACGGAGAAGCAAGACACAAACTGGACGCAACTGACAAATGACATGCGTGTCAGAGCACATGAAAAACCCTCAACTGTTAAAAGGTCAAGATATCAAAGCGGACATTGTTTTGGATCTCAGGGTACTGGATCAACCTCCGAGGGGGTTCAGATTCAAGATACCGACTGTCAGTCAGACCAGCTCCGAGGACTGGTCTGTCGTGATAGATCCACAAGCTCCTTAACTCCTCGTTCCCTTCTAACCCCATCACAGGAAGTTTCCAAGATCCGCTTTTGGGGGAAAAGCGCATCGGTTCCGGACTCTTCCAGTCGGCCTAGCCTTATCCCTTCGCACCTTCACTAAATGTATGGACGCAGCCCTTGCTCCATTGAGACTTCAGGGGGTCCGTATCTTAAATTATATAGATGATTGGCTCATTTTGGCTCAGTCGGAAGAACTAGCAATTCAACATCGAGATGTTGTTTTGCGTCACCTGAGGTGCTTGGGGTTGAGACTCAATGTGAAGAAAAGTTCCTTAACTCCTCTTCAGAGGACTACGTTCCTGGGAGTAGAGTGGGACTCAGTTACGATGCGGGCACAATTGTCTCCTGCTCGTATTAATACAATCTTACACACAATGAAGAGTATTAGGTTAGGCCAGGCTATCACTGTCAAACACTTTCAAAGAGTTTTGGGTCTTATGGCTGCAGCTTCCACGGTAATACCCTTTGGTCTGCTCCATATGAGGGCCCTGCAGTGGTGGCTCAGGAACAAGGGTTTTTCTCCTCTGGAAAACCTTTTCCGCACGATCAGAGTTACACGCAGATGCCTTCGTTCTCTTGACATGTGGAAGAAACCATGGTTCCTGTCTCAAGGCCCGGCTTTGGGAGCACCATGTCAGAGAAAGACCTTGACTAGGGATGCGTCCCTCACGGGCTGGGGTGCGGTTATGGAGGCCGATACACCCAAGGTACTTGGAAGGACCATCATCTCTCATGGCATATTAATCGCTTGGAGATGTTGGCTGTGTTTTTTTGCCCTGAGGCACTTCCTTGTGGACCTCAGAGGCCATCATGTTCTTGTTAGGACAGACAATATGTCGGTGGTCTCTTATATCAACAGCCAAGGAGGTTTGAGATCACGCCCTCTTTGTAGACTGGCACATCAGATCCTTCTTTGGTCCCAGGATAAATTTCTCTCTGTAAGATCTATTTATATTCCAGAGGTTGTATATATACAGAGGTTGAAAATTTGGGAGCAGACATCCTGTCGAGGCAGGGGCTGAGGCCCGGGGAATGGCGGCTCCACCCCGAGGTGGTTGAGCTTATATGGAGAGAGTTTGGCCGGGCAGAGGTTGACCTGTTCGCTTCTCATGAGAACTCTCATTGCCCGCTCTGGTACTCTCTCTCACATCCAGCTCCTTTGGGCCTGGATGCCATGGTACAGATGTGGCCGAGGTCACGTCTGTACGCTTTTCCCCCGATCGCTCTGCTCCCTGGGGTTCTAGAAAGGGTCAGGAGGTACGATGTGAGATTACTCCTTGTAGCTCCGTACTGGCCGGCCCGAATTTGGTTCTCGGACCTTTTAAGTCTCTTGGAGAGTCCTCCATGGAAAATTCCTATTAGGAGAGATCTTCTGTCTCAGGCCGGTGGTACATTATTTCATCCACGACCAAAGTTATGGAGACTTTGGGTCTGGCCCCTGAGGGGGTCCCACCCATAACAAGGTTGCCCTTTCCACCGAGGTGGTCAGGTCATCCATTCTAGAACCCCACTCTACTAGGAACTAAACAATTAAGTTAGGGAGGGCATTGAACCCAGTGTTATTACTGCCCACTGGCTTCAGTACTGGTGTTCCATCCTACTCTCTAACGGGATCTCACGTTCATGCTTAGGGCCTCTGTGGCGGACTTAGTGCCCTCCGCAAGTTTCTAAGGGTGTGCACGTAGGGACATTCCCACTGAAACTCCATGTTCCTGTAGATTGGAGGATGAATCCTTTCATCCAGCCTATTGGCATCAGGCTGATGGGCTATCCCTGGCACCCATCATGTCCTGTGGATGGCATATATGAATATATATATGAGTATATATGAATATATAGAAGAATTTATTGAGTCTGCTTCCTGCTCGTCTTACTCCCTGGAAGAGTGGTGGTGCTGCCCGCTCTTACTTGCTAGCGTGGGAGCCACTCTACATTATTTTTACCCCGGTACTGAGGTGCCTGTAGGCAATATCATGATTCTTCAGGTATTCCATCCTCCATCGCCTGTGTCAGATGATCAAGGTCATAGCCTTGGAGGTTCCTATATAGGCCTCAGGCTGAGAGGAGTCAGTCCATCTAGTTATGTCAAGGGTTAGGAGCTATTTCCCTTTATTAAAAAGACAGCTGGTTATCTAAAACCATTCATATTTGAAGTACAAGGTGCGCTTTTGCCTTCACCTCTTATCTAATGCTTTCTACTGTCTGGGGCTCCCATCCAGGAGGTCAGTCGAGCTTCCGGCTCCAGACCTCCTCTTCCTACACCAAATCTTATGACAAGCTAGTTTGGATCTGCCCTCTACTCATTCTATCATCCATGAGTGTACCAGATGCTTTGTACCAGGGCGTTTTTCTCTCAGTGTGGCGGCGTGGGTATTCGTTCCCCAAAGTATCGAGTATCGATGCAGCGGGAGTTCCCTTTACGAAAGGGAACGTCTCGGGTTACTAGTGTAACCCTCGTTCCCTGAGTAGGGAACGAGACGCTGCATCCCTCGGCCACACTTTTCGCGCCCCTGAGAACGACTTGCTTTGACCCTTCGAAAGCTGACTCGGCTATGTTCCGTTGTCCTTATATAGCTTCAGGATCACCGTCACATGCGACGTCACGAGTGACGAAAGACACAGCACCAATCAAGATTGGAATAGTTCCATTACAGACTTCAGATGCGTCATGCCGAAGGCATTCCCCAAAATATCGAGTATCGATGCAGCGTCTCGTTCCCTACTCAGGGAACGAGGGTTACACTAGTAACCCGAGACGTTTGCGTTGCTAAGAGTGGTTGCTATGGGGCAGTGTTGTGTAGTGACACATAGAACCGTTTGGTGTAGCGGTCATAGTCGTGTTTTATTGTGAATAAAACACATATATTGACCAATCAGAATCAAGGACTGGAACTAACTAACATATTATATGTATATTTATATTTTGTTTTGTAATATGTATTTATAAAACAGTTAGTTTCAGTCCTTGATTCTGATCAAGGTACTTTAATGTTGTTCGTCAGTGATGTGGCGTCGCATGAAGTCGAACACACCTAATCTCTAAATCAAAACACAGGCAAAAAATCAAACTTGTTTTGTTTTGGTCATGCATGATTTTCATAAGGGACCGTTCGGTATTTATGGAATGGACCACCGGAGGAAAATAGGGAAGGGTCATGTCTTTTTATTCTTTGTTGAGGGGAGGGGCATCCAACTTTTTTTAGTCTTGGGGGAGGGTCACCCAACTTTTGTATTCATGAAAAAAAGCAAAATTTCAAAGTGGCTTGTTTTGTGCTTATTTTTCCATCACTAGTAGATGGATCTGACCAGAGAATGTCTAACAAGGGGAGAAGTTTCACTCTCAGTAAACTTCCGGCTTCTGAACTGGTTGCAGTTCCACTCAAAGAGGAGGCTATACCTCTTTAGAGTCACTTATTTGCTTTAAAAAGTCTTTTAAAATGCCAATGACGTCATACACATCGTACGACCAGAGATACTGCTTTACGGCAATCCTTCAATCACTTTAGTGATTTCGCGCTCTGCACTTTCTTTTCTCTCGAGGCATCGACAACACAGCTGACATAGGTAAATACACGTGCTAGAAGAGTTTTTGTTTTGTTTGTTTCTGGTCCCGCTTCGGATGCCACGATGCCATCAAGCGGTATCTCTGGTCGTAATCAGTCCTTCACTGACCAATCAGCGTTCATTAGCAGAATGCTAGCGTGTTATGGGCAACAACAACTGTAAGAAATCGAAAGGACATAAGTACTCGTTCATTCAACTTTCAACCTATAACCCATGTTGAACTTGCAAAACCTACAAATCTGAGATTTCTCAACAGCAATCGGGTGAAAGAGACAAATTTAGCCATCTAGCCCCATAGACTCCCATTCATTTTGCACTCATGGGCGATCGCCCCCAGTGGAACTGTGGTGGAACTACAACCAAAATTCGGTACAATAGGACTTAATAGGGAGTGGGCAGGCTCTCCGTAGACGGGCTCTGGTCTGACCGGCTCCGAAAAAAATGCATCATGTCAGAACAGAACGCCAATTAAATGTTTACCCGGCAAAGATTTAAAGCACAAGCAAATAATTAACTTTTTGTGATTGTGAATAAGAGCAGTGTCCTGTGAGTGTAACTCTACCGCTGCATTAACATGTGATGTGAATGTAGGCTACGTCGAGTTTTACAGTATTGGGACTGAGGTGCCAGAACTGCAGCTGATAGAATGTGCGCTACCATTTTTTAGTTTCCATGCTTATTATGTTTCCACAACAATGTTAGTGAGTAAATCTGCTGAAATGGCCACCATAACAGTGGAGTGTGATGTGTAAGATGAGAAAGCAGAGGTTAACGCCTGTTTCACACATACTCCGTGTGGAGTGCATATGTGCAGGGCAGCATGCTATAGTGCTTTCACATATGCTGCGTTTGCAGTGTGCAACTGATCCGCGTCTGTACCACAAACACATACTCACTAGTCTTATTTCAAATCCAGAAGTTATCAGCAACTTTTATAAAAAAAAAAAGTTTTGTCAGCATTGCGATTCTCTTTATACACATATACACACTTTAATAGACATATTCACTTTTAAACACATTTTAAACAACATATTATTCAATGCATTACTTCTATATAGATTTATATATTAGGTTGCTCAAGCAAGTGGTAAAATATTTAACCATGTACTTATATTAAAATCGCAAACATTTTAAATTAAAACTTAAAATTAAAAACCCACGATATGGTCTCGTGAATATTCATGGTAGCTCCACCCATTAGAACCAAATATTTCAGGAACCGAATATATTGTAACACCGGACCGCATCCACGTGCAATGTGAAAGCTCTAACATGGTTACGGAAAAAAAGACGCATAGCATACGCACTGCAAACAGAGTATGTGTGAAATGGGCGTAAGTCGTTTGTCATGGTTGTAAAAAAACAATGGCTATCTGACATCTTTGCCAAGCGCAAACCAGTATAGAAGTAATCAATAAATTATCGGAGAGGGTCATGCCTTTTTTCACAATCAGTTTGGGGGGTCATAGAAAAATGTATTGCTGGCGAATGGAGGGTCAAGTCTGTTTTGACTATAGATCTCAAAACTCCTCCGGTAGCCCCTTAAATAAAAAAACGAACAGTCCCTAACTACAAAAGTTTGGTTTGGTCTTCCTAAGTTTACCTAAGACTGAACGGCGCAACATTTCACACAACCTCTGTTAACTACATAACCATTTGTTCTTCTTGATTGTTGACATTGTCAGTGGGCAGTATGAAGGACTCTTTCAACACTTCTGCTATTGTTTTGACATCAAAGCTTTGCACTTAGCACCCAGCCGCTAATAAGCCATCAGTGTGAGTGAAGACATCCTAGCAGCTGCTGTACTGGAGGAGTGTGAAGTTTTACAGGGAGATGGGATGACCGAACGCAGCTCATTGTGTGCAAAAAAACTGACCTCCACATAAACCTTCTGAATTCAGCATTATCCTTTTCACTTTCTCTTGACCTAAAGCCAATTTCCCATTCTTTTACTTCTCTTATCATTTAACTTCAGATTAGATAAGCAATCTTGCAAGCAAGAAGTTATCTCCATTGTAGAAAACAAAAAAAGTCTGATGCCATTCGAGAACTTTACAACCTGGTTAGGATGAGAAACCTAGTCTGCATGACAAAAAATGTATTAATGATTAACTTTTAATATAACAAGAATAACATGAATAAATGTTCTATATTTGGAATCCCAAACTCAAGAACTGTACACAGTTAAAATGGGTATTGATGAAAATAGTCTTTGCTGGACCTAAGCTGCTACAGAGAACCAACCTTTATCCATCAGAGTTCAAAAGATTCAGAATGTGCATTTAACCGAAGCCTTACTGTTATTTATGATGCAAACCATCATATCATCAATCTCACAACAGCTGAACAGGACATGTTTATATTAATTATCTTAATTGTATTACACTTCCAGTCAATAATTTGAATAATAACCAAGACTGCATTTATTTGGTCAAAAATACAGTTGAAAATAACTGTTTTCTATGTGAATATATAGTAAAATGTAATTTATTCCTGTGAAAAGCTGAATTTCCAGCATCATTACTCCAGTCTTCAGTGTCACATGATCCTTCAGAAATCATTCTAATATGATGATGTGATGCTCAAGAAACATTTCTGATTATTATTATCAATCTCTTTGTGGGCTTAAACTATGATTGCCTTGTTATTTTGCATGGGTGTCACAATGAATTAAAGTTTTGCAGAAAGAAAAGAATAAGAGTATAAATACATTAGACATCTTTTTTATTAAATAAGATTCATTAATAACTATTGTAAATTGTGGTTAAAAATAATAGTCCCCTAGTAAACGAAAGCTGTTTTTGCTCACAATGTTCCCTTTTAAAAACCTGGGACCTTCAGTCGACCGTTTGATGTGTTCCAAAAGTGTGTGATGTCCACATCACTGAAACGGGCCACATTTTACAAAACCTCAGACTGCCAAGATTTCCATTTATGAAAAACCTGAGTTTGCTTTTTAGTGCTTAGCAGCACAACAAGGCTTTCCTTTCTCTTCCGCGAGCGGAGTCCGTCTGGCTAATGTTGGAGGAGCGTTTGGGAGCCAAGGGTCCTGCAGTCACTGCTGACTTCAAAGCCGTAACCTGAGTCTCTCTGCAACTCCACAATAAATCAAATAAACCATTCACTGGGTTGGGGGGGGGGGGGGGGGGGTGAGACGGGCCAAACGCAGCGACTGAGAAAACAAGCAAGTGAAATAGGGGAGAGGAAGAAACAGACAAACCCCGAAGAGAAAAAAGAGAGGGACAACAAAAGCGAAAGGAACCATGCAAAATATTTCAATTTTACGGTAAAAAAAATGGCAGCTGTGGTTGCCAGAAATTTACTGTAAAAAATATGGTAGCAACATTTAAGGTTTTACAGACTTTAACTTAAATTTACAGTAAAAAAAAAAAAAAAAACTATTTCATTTCACACTGAACACTATCATGGTAACACACATGGAAATTTTAAAAAGCCATAAACATTAATTTAACAACATTACATGTAACATAAAGCCCTAATGTACATAACTGATTAGAAAAAAAACGTCAATTCACGTTTTTTCACTGTAAATTATACAAGGATTTTTCACGTCCAAAAAACTGTACATTTTGATGTATTTTACTATCTTATCTATCACAGTTATTCACCGTATATAGTACGGAAACTTTCTGTTGACCAATTAACAATTTTTCACCGTAGCATTTTTACAGTATTTTACCATTAAAATCACAATATATATATTTTTTTTTTTCAGTGTGGAAATAAAGGATGTTACAAAGTAACAGAGAAAGCCTTCACTGACAACAATTATAAGAAAGAAATATTAATGTGACAACTGTAAACAGCTAGGCCTAATCTCTACTTCACACCATTCTCCTGGGAAGTTCTAGAAGAAACACCTGATTTGATAAGTGAAAGTAAGTCTCCTCAGCTATAAAAGATGAATTCTGAAAAGCGTCTATCCAACTGCAGAGCTAGTCTGAATGCTACAGGTTGTCCTCAAAGACCTGTATGGTTGGGGTTCACGGCTCAACAACTGGAGGCCACGAGGCCGTAAGAGGTTAAGGAAGGACATCTCAGCGAGGGGGAGAGCTTCCCGCTGAGCCTGCTGGAGAATGCTAGGTATTTCTCGTCTTCGAGAATATGCAGGAATGCAAAGGGAGCTGACTTCCCAAAGATAACATCAACCTTATATCTAGTACATGGAGATTTACATTTACATTTATGCATTTGGCAGACGCTTTTATCCAAAGCGACTTGCATCGCATTTCAAGAACATATTTTGTGGAGATCATCAAGCCGACACTGAAGTCACTGTTTATCAAAGTCTGGACACTAGTCTTCATACTGAGTATTAAATTGATGGATGGGAGTGACCTTTCTAAGGTTTTAGAACAACACACACACACACACACAAAAAAAAAAACAGTGGCGAAAAAACGAAAGGGAGTCGAGGGGAAAGAAACTAAAGTGCTTTATACGGATTGCAAAAGTTGTTTGGACTCGAGTCTCCTCCGTTGAGACCTCCACCCTTCATTGGTTTGTTCCTCTTTCGCATGTCCCATAATTTTATAGTTCAGGGTAAGACTGCAGCCAACTTCTGCATTACATCACAACAGGTGGTTGGTCATATGCTTGCCTCTCACCCTCCCTAAAGAGACTCTAAACAAATACAGACACATGAACCGATTTCACTCTCTTTAATGTGCCTAGAATGTGGGTTAACACCCATTGGGGTTGTTTCAAGACTGACTAATGTTATAACCTCAGCACTGACTAAATGATTGCAGTTAATTTAGCATTGAGGGCATTTTAAGATGCTATACAGGAATAGTTCACCAAAACAGCTTTCAAATGGACTACAAAAGTCGTATGGACTACAAAAAGGGTGCACTGACAAACATCAGTTTCAACCATAGACTGTAAAAAAATATGGACGTAGTGTCCGTGACGTCACCCGTAGGTTTCTGAAGAGCATTTTTGAAGCCTAAAGTGGGCGGAGCCGGCCATCGCCATCTTGGCCTTGCGTCACTCCCGGATAACAGAAAATGGGCAAAGAGGCTGAGAAATCACGCCCAAATAGCTTGACGTTATCGAGTTAGCTCAGGCTGTTAATGGCTCTGGGTAATGCTATAAGGTTATGCTACTGACAGTACCAAGTCTGCGACTGCACAGTGCCTCGCGCTAAAGTGACACTTGATGATGTAAAGCCAATTAAAAGTTCCTGTTTTTGCCCTTCGAAATATTATAATAGTTAAAAGACATCGCTACAAGTGAGACTGTGTATCGTGATTCTGTACTATTCTGCTAGTTGAAAATGTATTATGCAGTAACTTAATATTACTCTGAGAGTGTGTGTGACAGTGATTTATGTGCATACATGTCAGTCACTTTTTTATAGTCTATGGTCCGTCAGCGCGGCATCGCTCGTCAAGTTCGTAGAGAGCTTTTCAGTCCATTTTAAATTCTGATTTTGGCCGCCTCTAAAATGGGTTAAACCATAGATATATTGCCTATGAAGTTCAAGTAAATGCGCTAGAAAATCCGCGCTCATTCATGGATGTGCATTTATAGCACGGACGGAGAAAGCGCCGACGCCTGCATGATTTCATCTGACGGTACATAAGCATATTATAATCCATCTGTTCCGTGAGAGCAGAACGAACGAGCCTTTATTGACGTTTTTAAATTTGAAAACTCCAAAAAGCAACGAAATTGTCAGACATCCATTAGTGCATGTTCACAGAGGAAAACAACTGAAATACAGCGCTGGTTGTTCTCTCGAACGATACTCGACGACAACGACGGAATCCAAAGCCGTGGGCTTTGTACCCAAGTAATGGGTGTATTAAATTGTATGAAATAATCCTGAAAAAAAAAGCACAAACACTGCAGAGAAAGCAAGTTCATTTGCTGAGGTGAAGTGACGGCTAGTAACAGCAGACAAACGGCTAGCATTGACATCAGCGACAACCCACCTGTCACTCAAGTGGCCACACCCTTAAATGCAGAAATTTAAATATTAATCAACTAAACGGATGAGTTATAAAAAAATGCACCCCCCTCACAGTTGTTATGAAGGGCAAAATTAGCTGTATAGACCAAAGCCACATAGAGATCCAGGCTGTAAACATGTTTTTTTCTGCTGTAAAGTTGGTAATTTTAACATGGGGGAGATACAGATTTGACTCACTTCTGCAGCCAGCCCAAGGGGCCAGTTAATGAATTGCAGTTTAACTCACTTCCGTGTGGGTTTCAAGAGAGAGAAGGGGAGGTTGCCGCTTGGTTTCAACACACTCTCATGGCAATTTGTTACTGCTTTGTAACATTTTGTCTAATTGGTGTGAATTTGTGTGTTTTTGTGTAATCTGCTTACGCCCCACTGAAGATAAAGTTTAGAGGCTTAAAAAAAATCATGCTTACTTTTTAGCAAATATTGCACGTTTCTGTACAAATCACATCATATGAATTCATGATGGGGGAAAAAAGGATGAATTGACGGCAAACATAATGACCAAACATCATTAAGCATTTCAACACATTGTTGTGGCAAATCGTAACTAATTTAAATATTGGTAACTAATAGGTACATATGAATGCAGTCTCATTTGTACTGTATTGTATTGTATTTTAAATCTGCTCACGCCTCACTGCCGATTAGAATTAGAGGTGGACCTTTATACTTGCTTTTTTTAATAAAAATCGTACATTTCCGTATCACATCATACAAATTTATACAAAACGAGCACTTCGTAAAATAGTTACATTTTCTAATGAGAACGAGTTGGGCATTTTAAGATTTAGAGTACACAGCAAGAGTTAATTCAAAAAGCTTTTAAATGGACAACAAAAGTCTTATGGTCTACAAAAATGGTGCATTGACGCCAAAAATCATGACCAAACATTTTTTTACGTTTTGGAGTAGTGAATTAATTATACAAATTCATACAATCTTATATGTTATGCTTATTCCAATCTATGGTCAATGGTCAATTGTCCACTTTAGACATTCTACTAAATTCTTTGCAACTGCATGTCAACTTACTCTCATTAGATTATTAGTTTACTGTCTGCTTAATATCTCCTAACACTTTATTTTGAAGCTCCCCAACACACATTCAACTGACTATAAATAATTTTGCAACTAAATGTCAACTTATTCTACTAACCCAAACCCAAACAGTCTACTACAGTCTACTAATACTCTAATGAGAGTTAGTTGACTTTTAGTTGCAAAGTTACTAGTCAGTAGAATGTCGGAAGTGGACCATTGAAATAAAGTGTTACCAAAAAGGATGTTCTGTATAGTATGAATGTGATCTGGGCATATTACATTCGTCATGTTGTCTTTTTCATGTGACTTGCGGCGTCAGTTCCATTGTTTCACTGCCATTTACAAATCCTTTCTCATGGGATAGTGAAGTGTTCATTGAATCCACACTCAAGAATCTCACAGTATTAGGTCATCCGGGTACTTTTTGTCTGCTATTCAACTGTGAATTCAGACATACTTCTCTTCTCACACAATATTTTACATTTACTTTATAGTAGGCAAGTATCAGGATGTAGCACACGACCAAACCTCACTGATGTCAATGCTACCATATTTGATTTGTGAAGATATGCAGTGAATATAGTGTCTTAAATTAGGTAATGTGGTCTCATATGGCTTCAGAACACTTGGAATTTAGGACATGTACTGATGTGATTTTTTCAGTCATTATGGAGTTTGACTAAACAAGTCCCCTTTGATTATGTGAAGAAGAACAACTAGGATATTCTTCAAAGAAAGAAGAAAGAAGGTCATCCATGAGTTGAATGACTTGAGTTTGGTGAGTAAATGATGACAATATTTCCACATCTTGGCGAACAAACTCAGCACAGACGTCCATCTGAATGGATATGCATGATTCTGTCTTGGACAACAGGGCTAGATATCCAGCTGTGTACGCTTGTGCAACTCTTTCAGACAATAATTTCCCTGATGGACTGTGGAAGTAAACGGTCATCCTCTGTCTTGCACTTCAATGCAAACTAAACAGGCCACCCAGGACATGAAAGCCTCCAACCCACACTGTCAAAGCCTTTACGGAACAGGCCTCCCATTCGAGATCGCTGGACCTTCTCCAAACAACAAATTAAAATGTTCTACCCATTGAGCTCCCCTTGTCTCTATTATTTATGTATCAAATATATAACTGAGCTATACTCCCTCCCTGTAACATAATAGCATTCATTACAGTAAAGAGGAGTAATAGACCTGTTCTACAACTTTGATAAGCAGCCAAACCAACTGAGACAGTAAAAACTGTACAGAATTCCCAATGTAAAGATTAGTCTAATAGAATAGATTTGTGGTAATGCTCTGTTTCTTCGCAGTGATGTTGTACCACATGCAAATGTCTCGCAGGGCCCAGAGATGTATGTCAACTTTACGTGTGGAAGCCATGTGTATGATGGTCTGCGTCATCCCGAGAGAAAACCCTCAGCTGTACATCCTGTTAGTGGGTCAATGGGAGGTCTAATGCATCAATGAGCCTCTGGGTAGAACAATCACTTCCAGTTATGTAGCTAGCTAAATCAGTTTGGCACATGTTGATATGACATAATTTGAACTATTTTTCCAGGCTAAAATTTGTTGCACATTACTGGAACCAAACACAATACCATATCAGTCATTTGAGAAATCCAACACAGGCTCATTGGAAAAACATGCCTCTTTCTACATTTCTGCAAAACGCTTCATACAAATCATTGCACTTTCAGACTGAAATGAACACTAGAGGCAGTAAAACACCAAGAACTTTTATTAATTTAAATACAAATTATGATTTTGTATGTTTCCTAAAACAATACTCTGTTATGACCCCAAAACATATTTACCATAGAGTGCATGATTTGTAAAACTAATACATTTTTATGTTTGCATGAAATAACCAGCTTCATATGTTTGGCTTTTCTGACATATTAAACTCGATAGCTCACCTGGTGCAGCATTGCACTTGCGATGTGAAGCGCTTGGGTACGAGTCCTGTCAAACATGAGTATAAAAGAGCTCAAAGACTCATAGGGTCCTATCATACACCCGGTGCCAGTGTTTTTTGCTAGTTTCAGCCTGACGCAATTATCATTTTCACATCCTGCGTCACGTTGTTTAAATAGCAAATGCATTTACGCCCATTTGTGCGCCCATGGCCTGCTGGTCTGAAAACGAAGTGTGTTCAGGCGCATTGTTGGTGCATTGCTATTTTGAGGAACTGAAATAGACTACGCCATTGACCAACTGAAACCTGGTCTAAAGTCAATAGCGCAATTCTTTTTTGTTATTTAAAGGGCGCATTAGTAATATGAGCCTGTAGACGGGTCCACAATGCGCGTACACTCTGCTTATTACACACACAGGGACGCGCAGCAGCACACAAACATGCCACATATTAAAAATAAAAGGATTACAATGTAAAAGATTATTATTGTGTACATAAAGATATGGTGGAATCCAGCTTGTCTCGTAGATGGTCTGCTTGCGCTTTAACCTCGCACACGAGCAGATCTGTTTCTTCTCTGGAGAAGCGCTTGCAAATTCCACCATGTAAATAGCGAATCCACCATGGCCAAAGCGCAACTAACTTTTAAAGAGAATGGGAGATGAGTGCATTTTTCCCTTCGTTAAACTATCAAAAGTAGATTCGGACACGCCCAAAGTGCGCTTGCGCCATGCGCTTTAGACTACGCGCTTAGATCGTTAGATCGTTAAAATAGGGCCCATAGAAGCAAACTAAAATGGGATTGTTGCTTCAGCAATAAATCAGTTAGATTTAGGGTCAATTTTAGTGTTGGTGCTATGTTATTTTTTAAACATGTTAGAGCATTAACCTTTTAGCGCCACTCACCAAATATTTCATTTCAGAACTTCTGTACAACAACCAACGGAATAAAATGTTGTCAGATTCACATTCATCTGTTTTTGGACATGCTTTTAACGCTACTTACTTACTAAAAAATGCAAAGAAGCAACATAATATTAGATTTTTTCAATGAGCTTGGGTTGACTTCCAGGGTAAAATTTATTCCACATTACTGGTACCAAACACGATACCATATCAATCATTTGAGAATTCACAATGTGTCCCTGACTTTAGGCCGACAGTCAAAAGTCTGGCTTTGTGAGTCCAGATGTTAGCTTGTGAGCATGTTAGCATGTAGGCAAACACGAGGCTAACCACATGCATTTACACTAGGGTGGGTCTACACACAGCAATGAAGTGCTACAAGCTGTTAGTACAGTCTGAAATTGACAGACTTAACCAGAGCAAAATATGACGCAGCAAGTGTTTTGGATAGCCTCCTGTCAGGAAATTTTACTTGTTAGGATTGAATACCACAAAAAGGGCATTTAGCTCTCTTTTTCTTTTCACTCTTTTTTTTTTTTCATAAACTTTATAAGGAGTGTGCTTTGTGTTAAACCATCTGTATAACACATGTCCAAGGGTTAAGAGCGTGATTTTATACAAAACACACCAGTTCCCATGCAAAGGCTTTTAACATTCTTCTTCAACTATTCGCATTAGGAATAGAGTATAACAAAGATGAAGTGTTAGAGGCTGTTAAAGAGACCAATAAATAATTTGTTTTGAACTGAAGAATCATCTTAATGGAACTTATAACCATCTGTAACTTTGGAGATGATGTGTATCAAAACTGGCTTGTATAAAACCTAGTCACTGTGACTTATTCATATTCCTTTGATCTGACCTTGATTGTGTGAATGGACAGGAAGGTATGTGTGTTTGAAATAGGGATGTGTGAAAGAACTCTCCTGAGAAATCCAAAATACTGTCTGTCAAACTGACTTATAGGATCCAGAATGCATCCTCATGCACTAAGACTGAACTGAAAACTACAGGTAATTACTTGATCAGATTTTTTTTTTTTTAAATCAGTAAACCATATGCTTTTTTTCTGCTGACTTTGAAAATCTCAAGTAGTGTAAACATAAAATAATGTTTTTTTTTTAAATTATTTTATTAATTTAATGTGTCATAATAATCATTAATTTGTTGGGTGTTACAGTTTGACAACACAGGTAAACCGTTCTAATATGTCATGAATGTCTTTAAAACAAAAACATTTGATGATGAATGATTCTGAAAAAAAAAAAAAAAAACTAGCTAAACTGTGTTATTTTTAACTGAAATAATAATTAATTGATTATAATAATGCTGAAATAAAAAGTAAATATTAGTTAACAGAGTATAACAAAGTTTAAATACTTCACTGATAATTAGAAATGTGGCCTTGTCAACTACCTGAAATAAAATAATTATTAAAATGACTAAAACTGAAATAAAAATAAAAATAAATTATAGCTAATTAGAATAAGAAAGAATAACAACGACAAAACCTAAATATAATAATAATAACAATAACAAATATTTTTTTAAATAAATATTAAATACCTAATGAAAATATTAATACCATAATATATATATATATATATATATATATATATATATATATATATATATATATATATATGTATATGTATATATATATATATATATATATATATATATATATATATAATGGTATTAATATTTTGAATATATATATGAATAACATTTTTTTTTTAAATAAATAAATAAAATTCAAGCTGCACAAAAAAAAAAAAAAAACAAAAAAAACATTAATGTTCATAGTAGAGGAGTACATTGTCCAATGTCTTTATAAATGTCAATAGTTTAATCAATATGGACACAAAATTTTCATTGTGTCATTGACCAATATATATTGTTTTCTCTATCATAATGTAAAAAACAAAAGAGGGTCATATGTTGTTGTTATCAGGCTGCAATACAAAAACGCAGATGTTCATATCCTGGTGGTATGTCTAATGCCAACAAGTTCCTCTGCTCTCTCTCCAGGACGGCCGAGACAGAGGTAGAGTAGGGGGTTGGGGGTAGAGAGGGGGGTTAATTGGTTCCTTATGTCCAACTACACCACGTTTTCCTCGAAATAACAGGGCTTTTTTGTTTCAAATAATGGCTTTTCCATCCTTTTCCATTTGTGATGGTAGAGGGCAAAGCAACAAACTCAAGAATTAAGTGATCAGTAGTTCACATTGCTTGTTCTTTTTTTGGGGGGGGGGTTCTCTCAAGTTAAGAATTTGGGTATTACACATTACTAGAGTAATGGATATTCTTAGTAAAATGTGGGTGTTTATTGCCTATGCAAAACTCACTGCCACAATACTAGGCTGTTCTGGACGGTTGCCAGGGTATTGCTGTGTAGTTGCTAGAGGATTGCTAGATGCTTACCTACCGATCCAAGTTAAAAGTACCATTATTCAAGGATGTTTTCAACCATTTGATAGTCTGATAGGTGAAACCCATAAGCATGATTGCTTCAAAGGTCATTAATGTATAATAACTGTGTAATTAATATAATAACTGTTAACGGTACTCTTTGTTCAAAAGCAACAGTAGCTTTACCCAAAACCAACACTGGCAAAAGACATTTTATTTGTTGGCTGCATAGCACCTGTTTGCTCAGCTTGTGAATTGACCGGTTGATCAAAACCATGTAGATACTTGGGGTAATACGGACCAGACCTCAGATGTCTTTGAAGATCCTGTTTTATGTTTTTTCTCTCTTCGATTTTTCCCCTACGGAGAGAAGAAAGCGTTAGAACGGTAATATTGAAGCACCCCAGTTTATGTGTGCCTATATGGAAGGCATTAACTCAGAAATTCCTTTGAATCTGTGAGTAAACTGACAAGATGGTGGGATTTGGAGTTGCAATTGGCTTCAAAGGGATTCGCCAATCCTGCCATGACCCCCAGGACACACCCACGGTGAGGTATCGCTAACACGCAGTGAAAATGTGATTACTCACTGACTCAATAACAAACATATGTAAAGAAAGAGGCTGGGCGAGTCACTCAGCAGTTCCTTACAACCCTCATGTAGAAGATCTCACATCCTGCAAGGAATGTTAAAGTGCGATAATCTGGTCGTTTTGACAGACAGAACCAACATTTCCTGTTTTAGCTGATTATATGTTGTGGATCGGATTCTGGTCCACAGCATACAATGCAACACTGCTATTCTGGTGTCCCCACCAGGCTTTAAAGACGGTCATACGCCAGATGAGAAGCACTGCATCACAGCAGTCCAAAACAGTGAATCGAATCACCAAAAAGGCAAAACTTTACTTCAACAAAGTAGTGTCGATGAGTTTGACGTTAAAAAAACAACAACAAAAAAACAGTGAACAGAAAGAGAAAGGGAAATCGGTAACTCTTTATATTAGGTGTTAATTACTACACACTTACATCAATAAAATAATAATTGTTTGGTGAAATTTAGTTAATGTTGTATTTCAATTGCTGCTATTGAGGTGGATAAGGGTACGGATAGGGAAGGGTTGGTGGTATGGGTAAGATTAAGGTATGGTTAAGTTGTAAAGGAAGGGTCAACAGGGTAATTATAGATGTAATTACAGAAATTGGATTATAGATGTAATTACATGCAGGTATTTTTAAAATATAATTACATTGTAAAATCATACAGGTACAAAATAAGTGAATTATATGTACATTGTATGAATTTAAATCTATATTAATCTTTTCTTTATTGTATTTATATGGCACACTTTATTGCAACTACAGTTGCCCAATGTGCTGTACAAAGACAACACAAAAAAAAAAAAACAGAAAACAAAAACAGAAAAATATGACTCAACGCCCAGGAATTAAAAGCCTGAGTTAATAAATGAATGTTTCGGGGCAACGATCGAGAAGGCGCGGAAGTGACTGATCGGAAGACCTCAGGGATCTGTCAGATGTATGACATTTCACTAAAGAATCAAGATATGTTGGTGCCAAACCATTTAAGGATTTAAAAACAAACAGTTGAAGTTTATATTCTATACGGAAATGAATCAGCAACCAGTGGAGTGAAGACAAAATCGGTGTAATGTGCTCATGCTTTCATGTACCTGTCAATAGCCTAGTGGCCACATTTTGGACTGGCTGCAGACGCGCTAACGCTGTCTGGCTAACTCCAAAGGGTATTACAATAAGTGAGTCGTGAAAAAAATAAAGCCGTGAATAACTTTCTCAAGGTCATTAAAAGAAAGAAAGGTCTTTACCTTGGCTAGAAGTCTCAGATTAAAAAAGCAGGATTTAACAACATTATTTATTTGCTTATCAAATTTGAGTTATTTGTCAAATAATACGCCTAAGTTCTTCACAAACGCTTTATTGTACACAGCCAGGGGACCAACATTAGAACTGAGAGAAACAGAATTTTCCATTGGTCCAAATAAAATAATTTCTGTTTTATTATCATTAAGTTTCAGATAATTTAAATTCTTGTTATTCTTTTTGATTGGCAGATAAATCATTGTGTCGTCGGCATAGCAGTGAAAAGAGACGCCATGTTTACTGAAAATAGATCCCAAGGGGAGCATGTACAACAAAAACAAAAGGGGAGCAAGATTGGACCCTTGAGGTACCCCACAATTAAGTGGAGCTGAAGTCGACAAACATTCACCAAGTTTAACTACATAACTACAGTTCGTTAAATAGGACTTAAACCACTGAAGGGCCATTCCTCGGACTCCAACATGGTTTTCCAATCGAGAGACCAGGATGTTATGATCCACGGTATCAAATGCCGCACTAAGATCTAATAACATCAAAATTGTTGAGGATCCCGGGTCAGCACTTATATAGAATATCATTATGAACCTTTAAAAGAGCAGATTCTGTGCTATGTTGTTCCCTGAATCCTGATTGAAAAACTTCTAAAAATTGGATAAAAACTACCTTCTCTAGAACCTTAGAGAGAAAAGGTATTAGTTTCGAAATTGGTCTAAAATTAGATAAATCTATAGGATCCAAAATTGATTTCTTAATTAAAAGTTGCACTATAGCATGCTTGAAATAGGCTGGCATGGAACCCGTAGCCAGACAGCAATTTATTAGAATCAAAATACTAGGGCCGAAAACATTAAAAATCTGTTTAAAAATACGAGTCGGAATAATATCTTGGGGACTAGTAGTGTTTAACAATCTCTGCCAGGGTCGAAATGGAAACAGGCTCAAACTGGTGAAAAACAGCAGAGCAAGTCGACAGAGAAACTGATGGATCATGATCAGATGGCTGAAAAGAAGATCTAATACCAGCAATCTTGTCAATAAAATATGTACAAAAATTTCCACAGGTTTGTACAGAAACATCAATACCATCAGAGGCAGGAGGATTCATAGCAGCATTCAATGTATTAAATAAAACTCTAGAATTACAACAATACTTTTTAGTAAGATCAGAAAAATATTTGGCCCTCACAGTTTTGACCATTTCCTGATAATTTAACAACAGACCCTTAAAAATTTCGTAAGAGACTTGAAGCTTATCCTTCTTCCACTTGCGCTCTGCACGTCTACACAACTGACGGAGAGCATGAATGGAATCGTTTAACCATGATTCTAATTTTGGTTTAACACATCTGGCCTTCAGAGGTGCAATATAATCTAAAATATTGGTGCATGCAAAAGTAAAAGAATAGAGTAGCTCATCCGCACACAAATGTGATGGTGAACTTTCATAATACAAGTTGGAGGAGGCAACCTCATTAAACAAGCTACAAAAATCATCAATAGTTTCAGAGTTCATAGTACGACACCTGCAAGTGGACATGCATGATTTCCCCCCACAGGGTATGTTAGAGAAATTTTGAAAGCAACAGACTTATGATCAGAGAAATCAGTGTCAGTAATTTCAAGATCACATACAGCTAAACCATAAGATAAAACAAGATCCAAAGTGTGTCCATGTTCATGTGTCGGGCCTGTAACAGACTGGACAAGATTAAACAAATCAATAAGATTTAAAAAATCTACTTTAGATTTAATAGATCTAAAAATCCATAACATGTGATGGACAACAAACATGAATCTTAAAGTCCCCGATCATCAAGAGTCTGTCATGCTTCGTCATGATTCCCTCTAAAAACTCAGTAAACTCAGGAATAAAGTTCTTATTTGTTTTGGGTGGCCGATACACCAACGCACACAACACCGTATTTCGTAAGTCAATTTGCATCAACTGTACTTCAAAGCTTGAGAAGATGTCAGTCTTCATGCTTGACATGTCTTCTCAGTCTTCTTTTTGACAGTCAAATTTCTTTTTAAAAACTGATGCAATACCTCCACCACGATGACCAGTGGTACTAGGTGAACTAAACAAATCACAGTCCGGTGGTACAAGCTCTGTGAAAGGGCTGAGGTCACCAACATTAAGCCAAGTCTCAGTTAAAAAAAAAAAAAAATCCAAACATTGCGAGGTGAAAAAGTCATTCAATATAAAAGTCTTATTTACTACCGATCTTGAGTTTACCAAGACTGGCCAAGATCGATTCATAAGCCGACTGTGATGCATAACCCAGCGGGCGAAGATTCATTGGATCTACTCCACCTCTACGGAGACGAGGCAAAAATACCTGAGAAGGAGTTGGGTCGAAAGTAGGCACAACAGGCTGAATCCAGCCGCACCGCGGCTCCAAGCAGCGCCAGGAGGAACAACAATCCAAAACCAGCTCACATCGGCGACCAAACGAATAGGCACGAGGCAACGCCAAAGAAGCCAGGTACAGTTTCCATCTAGTAGAAATACTGCCTCGCTTTCCGCGTTTGCGTCGCCGTTTCCTCCTGGGAGCGGCGTAACACAACCGACGTAAACTTTCCGGTATAGAAAACTCAAATGGAGGAACAAAGGTACTTGATTCTCTTGGATCCTGTTTGATCAGTTTTTCAACAGAGTTTCGAATAGTGAGTAATGTTTGCTTGTTGTAGAACAATGCGGTTGAGACATGTTGAAAGATAAGATAAGAACGACAAAACAAACACAAACAACCAGGCAAGATGCAGACGGCAAGCCATACACGCTGGTGCCATCACAGATCAGCTGAGTCTTTGCGGTTTCCATATATAGCTCCATAATAGCTCTCTATATAAAGCATACAGACTTTATTCAAGCATACAGACTTTATTCAAGCCACAGAAAACAATACAATCTTCCAGCCTAGATGGAAGTCAGCATGTGCATTAAACAACAACTTGGGACTAATATAATCTAATTTAATAGAAAAAAAATGTAAGTGGCTCTCATGGGTTGCAGTGTATTGGTAATCAGATAGAGATATATGACGCAGAATGAACAAATAATCAACGTTAATGGACACTTACAGCAATAGCATAACAAAAGAATCAACATAACATCAACACAATATGAAGAGCAGAGTAAAACCGAAGGCTTAAGAAACCATGACAACAGATTAATGCCTAGAACTCAGGCAAATTGTGACAAGGAAAGACAGTGAAACTGAACATAGCTGTGACATCACAGTTCAAACTAAGGAGGGAGGGTGGGGGCTCTGGAGGAGGAGCAGGAGCAGGCTGAGGAAGACACAGAGGATATGACAGCCAGGGAGGAGATGAAGGTGGGTAAAGTCAGGGCAGGAGACTGACCTAAAGCCATGACATAAGGTCATGGTGGATGAGCCAGTAGAGGTGGAGCTTGACGTGATGGTCCATGGTGGAGCTGAAGTAGCATTGAGCCAAGGTGGAGCTGATGGGTTGGAGGCCCAAGGTGGTGTCTGGGGCTTGGAGACTTGAGTCAGAGCTGAGGGATCCATTTAGCAAAGTGGGAGTTAATGACTGGGATGCCCTAGGCAGATCTGTGCAGCAGAGCGGAACCACTGAAGAAGACAGCAGAGGCAAGGCCAAGGGACTGGATGGCTTTGACAGTGGAAGAGGGAGACAGAGGATGGGAGGGATCATCCACAGTGGAGACTTAGTGCTGGGTTTAACCAGCGGCGACTTTTGTGCTAGGCGTAACCAGCGACGATTTAGTTGATTTGAAACTGGATGGGACCACCATTGATTGTAGCATAGAAGAAACCTCCTCATCCAGCTCATCATACAACAATTCCTCAGCTACCAAGCTCAGTTTATGTGCCTCTGCAGCAGGAGTATGGGAAGGGATCCAATTTATTTGGATGAACCTCAACAATATGCCCTCGATGATGGACACTGTTGCCGGCTCACACACCTGGACAGACTCCACATTAGGCTCGGGCTCCGGTACGAAAACAGCTTCTGGCGACCACTCTGACTTTGTGGTGGGCTTGGGCTCCAAGTCAGCAGTGGACTCTGGCTGTTCCACGGCGGGCATGGCTGACGGCTGGCTGGGCTCTCAGTCTGAAGTGGTCCTCATTGGCGAGGCAGATGGTAAAAGGTGAGTCATTTCGAACCAGCACCCACATACTCGGAGAAGCTCCCTCGAGGACCATCCACAGGCAGGCGTGCCTTTTCTGTTCATTGAGGCTGGTGTTAAAGAAAAAAACATAAGTTGTCGGGGTAGTGGGTGAGGCACACCAGATCAAGAAAGTCCCTCTTGTAATCCTGTAGGGAGCGATCCCCCTGATCAAGCAGGAGGAGATGGACAGCGGGGATATTATTTTTTTTCTTTGCTGTGAAAATCTTATTTAATGGTCTTGTGTTCTGTCAAGGGATGCAGTGTATTGATAATCCAAGAAATATGTGTGATGCTGAATGAACAAACTTTAATAAACACAGAGCAATAGCATAACACAAGAACCAATATAACATTAACTCAAGATGAAGAACAGAGAAGTGAAGGCTTAAATATACAGAGGGAAGATCATCAACAGAACAGGGAACAGGTGTAGACTAATAAAAAACCATGAACAGATTAATGACTCAAAAGCTGTGTCCCAATGTGAAGGCTGCATCCTTCGAAGGCCACGGACTTCAAATGATGCAGCCTATGCGTCCTCCGAAGGACGCACCATGTAGCCTCCGTAGGATTTCCTAATTGCGCAGCCAGGTGTTCCCGATCACCGCTCCAGGCGCCAAGCAACGGTGCGAGAGTATGCTGCCATCCTGATAATTCATTTTATATAATTGAGTAAACAGCTATGGAGCCAGAATTGGCTATTGTCATTTTTATGTTTTATATTTTACTGGAGGACATGGTATTAAGGATGTTTCAGGTCATGTACTTTTGGCTTAGCCGAAGATTCAAATGTTCATTTATATCTTACCTTGATGCGATTTTGTAGGCTAGTGTATTCTTTTTATTATGCACATAAATGGACCATAAATGGTTTTCAACCCTATTTGAATATAAAACCCAGTTGAATATAAAAAGTCCAGTGCGAATGTTACTCCCGCTCTTCATCAGCAGCTGTCAGTCACTGTTGCTAGGCGACAAGAACAATCCTCCGTAGGCTAGACCGGTTCGAGCGCTTCAGATGCGCCCTTTGAAATGGGACGGAGCTGTAGTTAGCAACAATTTGTTAATATTGTGACAATAGGCCTACATTTTGTTACTTTCATTTTCAAAATAACCAGTGGTGGTATGTAAGGAACTACATACTTCGTTAATACTCTAAGTAATTTTCCCACACAGGACAGCAACACTACAAAATTGTTATTTTACAATATGATGCATTGTTTTACATTAAACTACACAAAAGTATATAGTTTAAATGTATCAACCTTGAAAATATTCAGAAGTAAAATGCAACATATGCAGTAATATAAATGCAAAACATCATAAAAACCCTGACAAGGTTTTTTTTTCCTGCAGAATTCCTTTACTTTTACTCTTGATACCTTAAGTACATTAGAGTATGCAAGATAATTTTGCTTAACTAAGGTTTGAAATATATGAGTTTTTCCCCAATGCGGTATTAGTGGTTATTAAAAGTACTTTAGTGTAATAAAGTATCTCAATATTTATTCCATGAGCCCTACAAACCTGTTGGTAGACAACTTAGTGGATAGTGAAAATATGCATTCAAACACTCTGGAGACCACCCCAGATGATGTCCCACCAGCAGGAGGCCTTACCAGGGTCTCTATTGTGGAGCCCATCCCGGTCCAGCAGCACACCAGGGTCTCCCACTCAGCTCAATAAAAGTCTACATCATTTTTTCTTATTTTATGTACTGTAAATTTAAATGTTTATGTTGATTTTGATATGTTTAACATATGTTGTAAATAGTTGGGGGGAAAAAGGTATAGAAGAATTTGTTTCATGTAGAAATTATGACTGTCATTACAAAAATAAACAATGTCCAGAGCAATGAATTATCTTTTATTTACACATTTAAAGTTGCATAAAAATAAATAAATGTACAGATTTTTTAAGTGAAAAAAAGTTAAACAATATATATATATATATATATATATATATATATATATATATATATATATATATATATACACACACACACACACACACACATACATATATATGTGTGTGTGTGTGTGTGTGTGTGTATATATGTATATATTTCTCAATCATTCTTTCAAGAAGAGAAAACAGCCTGTCCATCCTCTCCTGTGCTCTCCTCGCCTCTGCATTCCCATGTCTTCTCTAATCAAGTCCAAAAACTCGTCCTCTCTGTCTCGTCTTCTTCGTGGTTCTGGTGCGGGTGCTCGTGCTGGTGCTGGCCCTGGCTCCTCCTCTTCTTGGTCACACACTGCTGAACTCGGCCCTGGTCTGTCCTCAGGGATTGAGGCAATGAGGACAGGGGGGTGGTGCAATGCCTCTGTCCCAACACCTCATCCATGAGGACAAACCAGGGCCGGGCAAGTTTCAGCAGTGGGTTTCCCACTCACACATCCCAGGACATGTGCAATCCTAAGGCAGAGCAAATTAACCATGGCTTGTTAACAACAACAGCACAATACATTTCAGCAAAGATCTGTGTATAAAAGGGTACATAACACAGGGGTGCAATCTTAAGTGCATTGTTAACGCTGCAAAAATATGACATCAAGACATGCAAAATATACTTAACATTTCTGTATACTCAAATTTGGTTAAAAACACATAGCTTGCATGACAGCACTACAAAAACACATAAAAGTGAAACCCCATTGCCTTATCTACTGCTTTTCTTATTGTTTTAGGCTTTATAGGGTGAGTGATATTTCTTATAATACACAAGTGAGATAGACTAGTGCAAATATTACAAATAGGTCGTTAAACTAATAACGTTATTACCACAAGTTTTGCCTAAAACTACCTGACAAATGAAGCCACGCAATGGTGACGAAGGAGTTAAGATGAAGTTTATAATAAACTTTAACTCTGGTTTCGCTATCTATTTAAGTAAATGAAAACATAATACTTTCATTTAAATGTGAATTTGCTGTCCACCACCGAACTCTAGTCTCGGCCGCCTTTAAAAATAAATAAATAAATGCTGTTGTCAACGGCGCGCAATGACTTATGGGGTAGAATAGGGTATGATATGCCGCTAAGTGTCCATTTATGCATTCTTCCTTTCACGGGGAAACGAAGGGCACATTTGGCGTCGCTTTTGAATCAGGGTAGCCTTCGTCGCGGCGCGATGACACAACCATCCTTCGAATACGGCCTTCCAAGGATGCAGCCTTTGAATTGGGACGTCCTTCGTCGCGCCGCTGTGACGCAATCGGCCTTCAAATACGACCAATCAGCCTTCGGAGGATGCAGCCTTCACATTGGGACACAGCTAAAGTCAGACATATGGTGACAAAGAAAACGAAGGGTGTTCGTCAACTGTTGGGTGGAAATCCCTAGTAGAGTCTTCTTGGACAGTGCACAATTTGGATGTCTCCCTCATCTGACCCAAACAATTTTTTGTCTTAGAGTCCCAACTAATGAGTTGATGAGTTGTTTTGGGTGTGTTTGATTAGGAAGAGCTCAGAAATGGGTAGATTTGGGTGCCTACAGGAACAGGGTGGGAACTAACAAAGTGTATGTAACTGCACTTACTGGCTGCTTCTAGGAGATCTATTCTGCAGAGACTGTGAGTGTTTTATGGACAGTATGTCTTGACTGTGACCTGTTGTGTTTTGCTAGCAAGATGTAAGCGTCACTTCTTGTAGCTTGACATACTCATTACAGCATAGATGTGGGAGTCGACTCATTAGTCTTGTTTGACCCAGTTAATAGCTAAAGTGTGTTTACTACAGATGCCAGTAAAATGGTTTTCAATCAAATATGCCTTCAGTAAAGGTCCTCTGTCATTTGCTAGGAAACTAATAAGACACCAAAGCTCATCGCCTCTATCTCCAATTTATTTAATCTGTCTCTGGCAGCAGTCCGGAAGGTCGCCAACCCCTCCACTATATGACCTCCTGTTTCCTCTCACTCTCTCACCCTCATGTCCTGAACTCTTGTTCTAACTGTTTGGAACAAGAACAAGAGGAACAAGAGACACCGGGTCTCCTGTCAACTCGCCTGGCCTACATGTTTAGAAATTTCCCTACTCCCCCTGAAAAATATTGAGTAAGAAGCAAGTTGAGTTATAACATGCCTGGAAGAATGAGGAAAATGTGGCTGTGATTTCAGTGTCATGCTGGCGCTGTTATGCTAATAAAATAATGTTGTCTTTTTTCAGACACTACAAACAGTCACTATTTAAAAGAGATTTGTTTTATGAGAAATCTACAAATACAGACTTTCCTTACTGATTGAATTATTTTTCTTTATTCATATAGGATGAGTAGTTCTTGAACTTTTCCTAATGATGGTGCACCATGCAGTGCAACATGAATGTTAAATTTAAGTTTGGCATTTGATGGTACAAATACTGTTAAATAAATAAATAATGCAATTACAGACATTCCTATTTGTAATTTTGCAGTCACTTTTAGAAAGGCTGTGTGAAGAAAAAAAAACCTCTAAAGTACTCAGGGAAAACAATACTTATCTGAAAGAGTTTTTAATAAAAGATTTGGAATCTAAATATCCTTAGGACATGTTTACTGCTTACAAAGTTTATAGTTAAAACAAAAACATATTAGCAATAAGATAGGAAATATAAATTAAATTAAAAATGTATTCTGAAAACAAGCCTTTAGAATTTTGCTTCCCAAATACATGTATTTTATGTAAGGATTTTGTGGATTGTAAAAAAAAAAAAAAAAAGTAAAATTGTAATACAGGTGAAATCAAAAACAAGGGAGAGCTGGATCCATACGCAGTGAGTTTACTGACACATAAAATATATATAAACAAATCCAAAATAGAGACCAGAGAACCAGAAAACTGAATGATCAAACATACAGCCAGCCATGAAGGACAGGACTTGACAAGAAAAAGTCTTGCTATATCAGTGCGAGTAAAAATTGTGAAGTTAGTTTATATAGATCATATAGGTATTGAGAGAATTGAACTTTTAAGCTCACATGTAGTCATTTTATAGCTTAATCTGTTGATTCTAAAGCGTATTTATTTTACCTTTATATATTTATTCCTTTAAACTGTGCATAAAAATAAGTGCTAAACTAAAATTGTATGTGTGATCAATTAATAATTGCATAATATCTAAATCATACAAAATTATTATTCTAAATAAGTGTTACTAAAAGTGTTACTAAATCATTTGTTATGTAGTGACCTTTAATTTGGAGTAGGAACAGGTGGCGTGACTTTATCCTTTGCTCACAGCTGATTGGTCCGATTTCGGTTTGCAACCTCTTACCTGGAACATAACCTGCCCCGGACCAGGTTAGCCGTGGAGCGTAAGTTACTATGGCGATGGACACTGCTAAAAGTCAAACCAATTGTATGGTGCCTAACCCAGGGTTGACGCGAACTAAACTGAAACATAGCTGGCTAGCCACCTAAACTGGCTTCATGGTATAGGCCCCAGGGAACACAGGCTGGGATCATCACAGGTATTTTACAGGAAAAAGATTGTTTGTTTGTTTACAGTGAATTACCGGGTTAATTACTTGTTTCACAATAAAATGTTGATATCTTACACTGGGCAGTGCAGGTCAGTCCAAGGTCATTTGACATTTTCATGTTATGAATGCACTGAACAGACAAGCTAACAATGTTTACTGCAGGAAGAAACATTGGTGCTATTGGCTTGAAGCTGAACAGTTTATAATAATAAGAAAAGCTTGTTAAACCCAGCTGTAAGTCAGATGTTGCTTCTTGGTATGCTGTTGTGCAAACTCTAGAAGAAATTTAACCTCAGTTTCAATCAAACAACTGATTACGCTGTAGAACGTATCCATATTCATGTGAAGGGCTCTAATGGAAACATGTTGGACCACAATTTGGAGCTAAGGTAAAAGACATTTTCTACTTTTATGCAACGTGACAGCATTTATCCCAACAAATAAGATTTGAAGTTTGGTTCACATGCCTATAGCATTGCTACAGATGCATTTAATGGCTCGACTCAAAACTGCATTTTACATTTGAACACAAATCTGAAAATTACTCTAAATAAAACGTGCAGCTCATGGACCCTTGAACTGCACACATGAAGTAGTTAAGGAGTTGTTTGCATAAAATATTCCTCAAACATTGACACTTTTGCCTTGTGTGAGATATACTACATGTGTAGTATGTGTCCCCATAAATATAATGCAAATATACTTTATGCATTTAATCTCACTTTATCCCAGTGTATTTGCTGTTAACTTTCAATGATCACACTTCACCATACAAATAACTGCAATTATTTGATTTAAACGTCCTACGGAGTCCTGCACCATGACATGCAGGAAAAAATATTGTAGCCAATACACTGTTTGAAAATATAGATTTATAAAGATTTATAACTTTTACTCTTTCCCCACCATTGATGGAATTTTTCAGCGATCCATGTTTTCAATGTTATAAGGTAGGGGGCGCTATTACACATCTTCTGAAAGAAAGCAGAATCTCCGGATCAAAACACAGGTGAAGAAGATGCAGAAACAAGTGGTTGCTTAAACAAATGTAAAATAACGCAATCATCAAATATTAAACCGCATATAAATAAAAAATGCCAAACATTACAGAATGAAATGTCGAATCCAAGAAGACGAAACGACTTGATAAAAAAATAAATAAACACTGAACATTACAAAATAAACAAACAACACAAACTGCTAAAAGTGAACCAAAAATAAGGGAGGTTTTGTGGGTGTTGATGGACTCGATCTACTCCATCTGCGTTTTGATCATCGAACTGGATGTAGACTTTGACAAAAATGCGATTTTTGCTGATTTTTGCTGAAAATGTTTTTTTTTATTTTTTTTTTATGGAACTTACCCATATTCAAGTTTTGTTAAAAAAGGATGCGAAAAGGAAAAACAAAAAGGAAAAATTTAAGGGTATAAAAAAGTCCTAAATAGCAACATAGTATAGCCTACTTAAAGTGCAAAAATAATATGTAAAAATATACTATAAGCTACTATATGATGTCATGTTCACTTAAAGAAAACTTAGCCTACAACTATTCTTGCAGTATAAAACTACTAAACTAGTAGTTTACTGAGAGTATAACAAAGTGTACTTTTATAAACTAAACAATTTACTACATGTACACTTATAAGTTCACTTGTACAGATGCAGTACAAATGAGAAATGTAGTTATGAACTAGGCCTTCTAGTTGTGCACTTAAGTTTACTTCTGTTACACTTAGGGCCCTTTCACACCTACCTTGTTTGGTCCAGACTTTCGGACTTTTCAGTTTGATCCGAATAAAAATTACAGGTGTGAAAACAGCAAAACAGACAAAACTGTTTCATCCAAACAGATAAAATTTGGTCAGACGAAAAGAGGTAGTCTCGGTCCGGATCAAACTGAACAAAGGTTTGGTTCGTTTCTAGTGTGAAAGCATTTTCTGTATGGTTCGGAGAACTTCGGACTTTCAGACCATTTACAGGAAGTTCCGGTGGTTCCCGCGTAGCCTAAACAACTGAAGAAGAATATTCATGTGCAGATCTGTCAGTCCTGCCCACAGCGTTTCTTCCAGCTAACACACACACACACACACTATTTGTCCTGCGTCTGCCGGCGACGATAAAATGTTCGCACAACGAGGACGTTCATTTGAACTAGCCTCGAGTATAGTTGGTGCTGCAGGTCGTAATGCCGTAATAATAACAGTATAGTGGCAACGATATGCGTCTGTTCATTCATTCTTGTCAAAGTTACCCGCCGAATTGACAACACGCTGACGTCAGATGCACGTCCGTTTACAAACCAATCAATGTCAAGACGCAACCCACATAGATGATGACGACAGGACGCAAGTATGTCATGTAAAGTTCTTTAGTGCGCTCGCATAATTGCAATGTGAAACCAAACCAAAACTAACCTAATGTATACAATGTATCAAAACATGAACTTTGGTTCAGACCTTGGTGCGGACAAGTATACTTGTATACACTAAAAAGTGGGCCACTTAATTTCCAAGCAGTATTGAAACAGAACACTTACAAGTTTACTACTAGTACATTGATATTAGTATACTTACTATATAAAGTATACTTAAAAATATATTTGAACCTTACTTAAGTATACTTAATAAAACTAACTTTTAGTAGACTCCTATTTCGTAAGGGTTGGCATTTTAGATTAGACTGAAATACAGCAACAGGTGCTGTATGGATACAAGTGTCCAAAACTTGCATTATGTTCAGATATTTTTGTTTTTCTTCTTTTGAGAGATTATCTAAATATGTGTGGTTTAAAACAAACCTGTGCTGCAGTTTTGAGGATGTTTTGCCCTCCAGGGCTTCGCACTGGTCGCGGGACTGAAAACTTTATTTTTATTATAGGACTGTGAATTTGCATGCCTTTCCTTCTGCTTTTCACTTTTGGTCTTTTATCAGCGATATATTTAGCTTTTTTCATCACGTTTTTGTGGAAGTGTTCAATGTGTTGATGTACAATAAAGAAGAAAAAACAAGTGTAAAAATACAAACCAAAATAGTGATTCATACAGTAAATGACATCTCTCATGAATATGCCAATGAGATTTAGGGAGGATGTCAATATTATCAGTGAACAAATATTAAAATATTCAGCTGATTTGATATTATGCATTTGGTAATAGTGTGTACAGCCAAACGGCCTATAAATCTAGATTTTAAACTATAAAGTACTCGCGCTCTCTCTGAGAGGTGATCTTCAGTCAGTGTGCGCTTTGGTTGACACACAGCCGCCTCTCGTGAGTTACAGATTTTCACGGTTTATTACACATAAAGGTTCAAATACACATGGTTATGTCAAAAATGCCCGGCGAATATTTTCGTCGGTTTATGTGAATGGGAACAGCATGTGTATGTCAAGTGACAGCAGCCTTTAAATTATGTCTCAACTTAACAGTACAAAATCCTAACGTGTTGTCTAAACACAAACCATTTATGTTAAGTAAAAATTTCTTACATCCAGAGGGTGGCAGTATAGTGCGACGCCAACAGCCATTTTGCCCTAACTTAATTTGATTGTGTTCAATCTGCTTAATATGTAAAATTGAATCTTACTTAATCTGTTTGTGTTGGATTACATGAATGATTTGTGTTGCATTAACTGAAACTGGGCAGTGCTTGTTGTTCCCAGCATGCTTTGCATATGGTTGAATTAAGAGAGAATAAATGTTAAAATTAAGTGTTATTTTATGCTTTTTTGAGAAAATGAGAAAAGGGGAAGACTTGATAGTGTGTAATTGTGTTTAATGTTCAATTACATTGGAATTATTAGAACCATTTAAATTACAGTGGGTTACCATTGTGGAGAAGTGTGGAGCATTTTGTTTGGCTGTGGACTGATTTGGTTACTTTTAACTGCTTTGATTGAAGGAGCATGTAAATCTTAGCATTTAAGATGCTAATATGTGCTACTGCTAGCAAATAGCTAGCTGTAGTCTGTCAAATTAATTATGTGTCACTAAAATAAATGAAATATTGATGGATGAATGAAAATAACAACCACATTGGATGCAAATTAAGTAAATTAGTTGGGCTGACAATATAAAAGTAAGCTGTGTCCAACCATAGTAAATAAGTTGAATCAACCTTAATAAATTAAGTTGACCCAACGTAAGTACATTAAATTGGAATAACATAATTGCATAATGCTGAAATAAAGCAAGTTAATCGTGTGGAAATCATTTCCATGATTTTTTTACGTTCATTCAAAGAGTTATTTTTTTGAGTGCACACACTATAGCTAAAGTTCAACTTGCTCTGTTAGCTTGGTTCTGGTTCTCAAAATCTCTAATAGCTTGTTCTACATTGTTGCATCTTCATGGATGAGATAACATGCAGATAATACTGTAGTCCAAAGATTATTGAACCTTCAATGCGTTTTATATAATCAATATAAAAATGTCTGTCAAAAAAAATGTTTAACTTTCTATATTAGTTGTCAAAATAAATAATTGCAACAGTTCTATCATACCTAAATTAAAAAGGAAAACAAAAGTTGTCTTTTGAATCCCCATGTGCAAGAATGTGAACAAGGCGGAAGTCAACAGCACATAGTGTAAAATGTTATGTTTTTCATAATGTAATGTTGCCAGAATGTAAAATTAAGTTATTTTATGGATTTAAAAATTATCCATTTTTGTTTGTCCTTTACAAATGAACGCAAAATGAATGCCTATCTTTTAGTACAAATGCACAGTGCTCATATTTATTTGGACATTAAAACATTACATATCCATTTGTGCCTTATATTGTGATCTCACATAGCAGAATATTTTAATCCAGACACATGTGACACATGTATAACAAATACATGCATGCAGTTTTGACAGCTTTAATCGCCTTTTTGATTCATGAGTTAATTGACGACAGAACTATGACAGAACTACAGCACGCCGCATTTGCACGTGATGAGCGTACCGCAAGCACAGTACAACTGCTGTCAGCCGTATGACAGGAAAGTTAGTTTTACTGACATTTGGCCTGACAACATCTCATCTTACCGAAGATAGCCAACTGAATAAGGACAACGCGCTTTTCTCAGCATCTGACAGAAGTGTCACAAGCTTTCACACACATTTTCTAAAATAAAAGTAGCATCAGAAAAAAAGAGAATTACTGCACACTATTCGACTTCCTCAAAACGGTCTTGCAACCCACCAGTTGAGATTGACTCTATATTTACTATGTGCATATCACTGTCTGATGTTCTGCTGAAGCTCATTCAGCACTTGCAAATTTCCGCACTCGTTTGACTTGCGCCTGGCGCTGAGGTGAAGTTGGAGTGTGCGTCTGAAAAGTCACACGTTTTTTGTGGTCTTAAAGAGACGGTTCAGCGTTTTAAAAAACGCGATTTTTGTCAATAAAAAAAGAGACAGAAACAGCAGTTGTGAGAGGGGTGGCCACCCCCTAGCTCCGCCACTGCTCTGATCGTCTTATGGCATGTTCACACCAAACGCGAATTTGCGCGAGTAGATTACATACAATGGCGAAGACGCAAACAGACGCGAATTGGGCGACGCGTTTGCCGCGAATGCTCGATATTCGCCTCAATCGCGTGCAAGTTGAAAAATTTAAAATCGAGCGGGAAAATTCGCATGATGCTTAGAAATTTTGTTGTTGATGATGATGTGCGTGAAGACACTCCTTTTCGCGCGATGCTTTATTCGCGAGTAATCTAGAGTGAGTAACGCAATGCGAGTACACTTCATGTTTGGTGTGAACACACCATTACGGATGGCTCGCCATCCTCAACGGTGCACATTTTAAGTGTTCATTCTAGTGCAGTCCACGAATAGAAGGATATCCAGAATCAAGATTTTGAGATAACAAAACTGGCCGACCTTGTGTTCTTTCAGAGTTTCACTGGATGACACAATGATGGCCTAAATTTGATTTCAGCACAACGATGGTCACAAGGATCAACAGGATAAAGGTAAGACGAAAACTACTCAACTTTGTTTCTAAACAACATCTACAAAACATAAAGGGTTTGTTCCTCGCAAATATATCTCTCAATAAAATCTAATAACCAGATTTTGCACAACTTCTAGCTCATGCTTCTCTTCTCATGTTTTCTCAATTTTCCTAGGGGGCGGAGTCCGCTTGACCTAATTACACGCGATTGGCTGCTCACCTGTGCAGCACATTGCACATTAAGCTAACTACAAATGTAAAATGTATAATTAACAACTACATAGAACACTAAAAAAATAGCATTTTCTGCATGTCCCCACTCTCTATCTCTAAACTTTACCATGAAATATAATGATTTTTTTTTGGCATTGTTGTGTGACTTTATATCCAAACTTTAAAATGTTTTTTTTTTTTTTTCATGAGAAAAAAATATATATTTTAGATAGTATTTTAGATAAAATACAAATTTTAGTCATGTCCCCGCGTTTTCACTCAGTCCTGTTACCCTAACACCACCCCCCGCCCGCTGAAAAACTTGGAATATTCCACAAGACACATTTTCAACAAGAAGTTGCATCATCTGGATCTTCTGAAGGCAATGGGAAGACCATAAGTAAGTCCTCTCATTTTACATTTACTGTCCTGTTACCTAAATTATTTCTTAGATTGTATTTGTTTATTTTAAAAATATTAACTTTTGGTAAGTCACTAGAATTTGCTCAGTGTCCTCATGCTATTAGCATGTATGCTATGTGGCCATATGCCATGTATTTGATAGCTTTTTGCTTAAAAACTCAATCCTGTTACTTTCAGTCCTGTAAAAATAACAGGAGTGAGTTAAAGTAACAGGAGTGAGTAGAGTCCTCTGTTTTGTTGATTTAATACTGTAAATATTAGTTGATATAATACTATTCACCTGAATTATGAGTTTTAAGGTTGCAATTACTTATATTGTAGACATTAACATTTATTTTTACAATGTGAACACCATACTTCCAGGAAGCCAGTCCAGCACGAAGTGACTTAAACGTTTTGTCATTATCTTTCTTATATTTTGTAGAAGATGGATAAAACCCATAATATACAGGTGCCAGAAACACCCACTAATGGCATATTGCAAGGGAAGGAGCGAAACACACCCGCAACCCTCTCTTTTCTCCCTTTTTTATCTCAACTTCCCTGTTTCTCCCTCCCTCTCTCTTCTTCTCTCTCTCCTTCTTTCTCTTTCCACCTCCTTCGCTGTGAAGGACTAGCACATAGTACACCACTTCAACACAGAATCCTTATGCACACACAGTCATGTACACTCTCTCTCTCACACATATGGACACTCATTCCTGTTACCCAATGTTCATTCATGTTACTATTTATTTATTTTATTTTTTTTCTTTTTCTATTTTTTTTTCTTTTTTGTTTGGTCCATCATTTATACAATTGTTTAATAAATTACATTATAAAAAAATTATAAACTTGAGGCTTCGGTCTTCTTTAAAATGAAAAAAAAAAGAAGTTTTTTTTTTAATTAAAATACACCTTGCCTTAATATATAGTGATATTTTTATTTATTTTATTTTTTTTGTCACAAATATCAATTATTTGAACAAATAACCAACAATTTCTTTAAAATAAACACTTTCTTGTGGGGAAAACAAAGGAATTAATTGACATGCTTTTAAACATGCTTTTTAAATGGCACATGACTTTCAGTAACAGGACTGAGAAAACATGCGTTCATCTTCTGCTTAGAAACCTTGTAAAAAATGTAATTAAAGTTGCTTGAGATTGACCAATACACATTTTGAATAGTTAAAAATGTGTAGTATTAGATTCAGTGTTAATTGGAAAAAGAAATCTAGCCAGTGTGTGTAGACACTTTTGACCATTTGGTATCAAGGTCATTTTTGTGGACCATGAGGTCAGTTTAAATCATTTTTTAAAACCAACCAAATTAATTAAAAGTGAGATAGATGACGGTATGACTATATGAATAGTCAAAATTTAAAAAGTTATCATCATGAATCACAAGCACATACACTTTGAGATAGGTAGTTCTCTCAGCTTATAAAATTTACTGAGTGAGCTGACAATGTGTTTTCAATTACGCACCACGCCAGCGCGCCTACAGTGAGTGTTTGCATTTGCGTGTGTGTGTGTGTGTGTGTGTGTGTGTGACGTCACCCTCACATCTCTCTCTTTCGCTCTCCTCTCTGTGAGAGTGTTGCTGCTGAGTCTCAGTGCTGCAGTTGTTCTCCGAGTAACGGGACAGAGGTGACTTATCCCAGCTCACATGCCGTATGCGCGCGACTGCGAGGGAATAAAATGAATATTCACAAACAGCCGTGGACTAAACAGCGCTGAACAACAATCGAGCCCTCTCTCTTAACCAGACGCGAGCTTTTAGTACTTTTTTTGAGGAGTTACTATTCAGTTTTGGAATAACTTTTTTGGAGTTCACTGTCACTACTGCAAGTAAGTATTTAATCTCAAGGTTTAATATATGAAAATGATACATGAGATTTGTTTTTCCCCGTGTATTAAGTATGCATATACAGCAAAAGCTAATTTCGTATCTCAGAAACAGTAACGCGTTGCAGTGTTCGGCAGAAGAGGCTGAGGAACTGAAAAAATATATATTTTTACCCTCTAATTAATGCATCCTCCATCATATTAGTTTAGTGATGCATAAATTAGAAGATATAAATCAGACCTTTTGTGTTTTTTTTTTTTTTTATAAAGCTTTTTAGGGGTATGCATAGGTGCCACCCTGTTCCCAAAAGGTGTCAAACTTCAGTGTTTGCCCCAATTTACACTAATACCTCCCCCTCACTTCCACACAGACTAAACACTCACAAGAAGATGGTAACATGTACCTAACAAAAGGGGAATTGTTTCATACTGTGTTGTGTGTAGGTACTGTTGTACCAACCAGTTCTGGTTTGAAATTCAGATTGATAGCAGTCAAACATTCCTGGCCCTTCTGGCCGGCTCCCAAAATACACGCCTTGTAGTATCTTATTTTGCAGTAAACATTATGAGTAGGTGTGTTTGGTCCCGATCTGAGTGGGCTGTGTAGGATAAAACGGAAAATCATGTCAAGGACTTCATTTATTTTCATTTCATTAGCCTGTGTCATGATGTGGTCACACTTAGTTGTAGTAAGATTACACATGAAACCACAGTTAAGCTGCCTAATGGACTGTACATTTGATTTATTAGGCAATTCATAGAGTGAACAGAACCTCATCAAAACTAAATGGAAATTTAAGGATAAAGTTTAGACCCCCCCCAAAAAAGCAAAATCTTCTATTTGACCTTCCTGGCATGCACTGTAAACCCTAACACTCAAAATATTTAATTTGTTTGAGTAGAGTAAACTTAAATTAAACAAATTAGTTCAATCAAATTGACTTATGAGATTTTTTTTGTTTGTTTTTTTACTTTCTTTTTCTTTTGAGTTCATTAAACTGACACATTTTAAGTAATCTGAATTGTTTTATGAACTTGTTTCTTTTCATTTAGACAAACTTAAATTTAGCTGAAACTGCTTTGATTTTAGCATTTACTGAACTAACTAGTTAAAGCTATAGCCAAGTTTCCTCTACTAAAAATATTTAAGTTGAGATCACATGATAATTTTAAGTTAAATGAATGAATGAATTGACTTACTCAAATATTTCAAGTTAGCAATTAAAATACTTGCTTGCTTAAACTTTTCTTAAACTTAAAGGAATAGTTCATTTCGAAATGAAAATTATGTCATTATTTACTCACCCTCAAGTTGTTTCAAACCTGTATGAGTTTTTGTCTTCTGCTGAACACACAAACAAGATATTTTGAAGAATGTCGAAAAAGATACTATGGAAGTCAGTGGGGTACATTACGACGTTCTTCAAAATATCATCTTTTGTGTTCGGCAGAAGAAATAAATTCATACAGTTTTGAAACAACTTGAGGTTGAGTAAATGATGACAGAATTTTCAATTTGATGTGAACTAATCCTTTTTTTTTTAATTATTAGCTTATACAGTTTTGATGTAACCGATCACCCAAATTTTTTTGAGTTTTGACAACTTATTCGGGTTTACATTGTGCAGTCAGGTGTATCTCAGACTTTTGATTGGTAGTATTTGTTTGAACCTAGTGTCGACTGTAGAGTTTTTTAAAATGGGTAGACTTAACATGTTTAGTGCCAAGGTTTTTGGTCTGACGCAAGCTAGACAGAGACAGGAAAGCCTCCCCTTTACAAAAAACACACATGGTACTCCATGGCCTCCCAGGTCAGGACTGGGAGCAGCTGTGGAGCCGATCGGAGCTGGGATGCCAGTGCTGGTTCCTGCCCTTCCTGCTGTGTGTCAGAGCTGCTGAAGGGAGATATCAAACTCCAAAATGTGTTCAGTGGCCTTCAATTATAGATGCAATGGCACTTTCTAAATAAATAGGTCGAAATGGGCATGGCTGGGAGGTCCTGTGACTTGTTGCAAGTTTTGGTTGATGATTGTGCTCTATTGTGTGCTATTTTAATGGCCACCCAGTCAGTGGTATAAATAAGATATTGTATTTTGATATATGTGATCTTTTGAGATGTGTGGTTTGTTGCTTTGAATGTTGCATCTATGCAGATGTCAAAACAGTTTAGCTCAGCTATAAGGTTTATTGATTTCTAAACTGTTGGTTATCTTCATAGGATAATGATTTGTTGTGGTGTTGGTGTCAAGCTGTTATCTTTAGATTGTTTTATGTCCTTACTGGAGTTTATGGCGTCTAGTCTGGTTAACTTCAAAGACAAGCTCACTGTATGTATTGTGGCAGGCTGTTGTAACTTTGTGATGACTTGCTTACTTGTTGGGTGTATCACACACACACACACACACACACACACACACACACACACACAAATGGGGTGTATTCTATACAGTATATAAACAAATATATATATATAAAAAAAAGCCTTTTGTAGGTGTAAAGAGAGATTTAAAAAAAAAATGTTTTTACAATTTTACATTATTTTCATGAAAATTAGTTAATGTTTCTCCCAAACTCTGTTCTGATTTTTGATTTCTATTTTTACAATTTATTTTAACCACATTGAAGTAAAACATTTATGTAATACGAGTTTTTTTTTTTAGTTTTTTTTTTATGTCAGCTTGAATTAAAAGCAGTGAAATACATGATATATAAAATCAATGCAATAAAATTATATTTACTGTAATATTAAGTTGCATCATAGTAATGAAAATATGATTTTCCCCACTGTGGTAGAGAATTATGAGAGGGGGTGGGGAATGGCAAAGTTAATGTTTATGAAAATAATGGTATAAAAGCCTAGAAAATGGAAATAATTATGAAAATAATTGCCTTGTGCAAAAAAGAAAAAAAGTAATGGTCTTAATAACGATATTAAAAATCTACCTTCTTTAGAAAATATAACCTGTACTTGACTGGTTTTCTGAGAGTCAAAGACTAATCAGTAAAACTAGTATTTTAATAAGTTGCAAGTTATTTGTTTGTATTAAAATGTGTGTCTCACTTGGCATATAGTCTATACAAGATGCATTGTTGGAAATGTTGGAGTGTTGAAGCCCATATGAATCCAGGACACACCCATACACAACTGTGACACAACTGTGATCTCATCCAGCCTCATGGTTATGGGGGAAACTTGAGTTTAATAGTTCAGAAGAGTGCATTCAATCACCTTTTGGCTTCTTCCTGAAGTTTTCTTACTTTGATGTCAGTGAATACTCTATTTAAATGATCTGTCATGCTTGTTAAACAACATATCAGGTTCATTAGATCACATTCATTTGTGAATCCAGCTGATTAATCTATTACCCATTTAAGTTATCCTCGTAAAGCTTCAAAAGTCAAGATTATAATTGTTACTGCTAGTTAGCATGTTATAATTCGCTCAGTTCTAACCGATGCCAGCTTAATGAGACCACGTTTAACTGGTTTCAAGTCGGGTGTTCTATAAAACTGTGAATGACACAGGAAGTCCCTCATCTCACGCGGAGATGTTGCCAAGAGAGTTGAGTCAAGAAGATTAACAAGATAGAGTAACTTGTGTTGGGTACACGTTTGACCCTACTTGTAATATCCTTAAGAATGAAAACTGAGTAAACAATTTTGACATATAAGGGTGTTTAAAATAACAGAACCACGTCATAAGGGCTAAAAGTAACTACATTAGAATAACAAATGCAGCTGCAGAGATGAATCACTAAGTTGACTGCCAATTAGCAGTATGTGTGTATAAAATGTCTTAATAACAAAAGAAAACTCGCAGTTCAAAGCAAACAGAGTTGTGGCTCCATGATTCACAACACCAAAATTGCCTCATTTGAGAAGGAAAACCTAATAAGAAATCTCAAAAATAAACATATTTACCCTCATGTTGTTCGAAATTACTTTCTTCTTCCATTTAACCCAAAAGGAGAGATTATGAAGAAAGTTCACGCTGCTTCTCTGTAATGGTTAACATTTATTGATGACACCAGGTTTGTCAATGATGACGGGTGACAACCATTGATGTGTGGTTGACGTCAAACCTGGTGTATTGGATCTTGACCATCTCATATTTGGTATGTTCCTCATGCAAATCCATTATATGGCTTAATACGACTTGGAATACAGTCATATAAACTTATTTTATGATACTTTTATGCCGCTTTTTGTCATTTGTTTGAGCTTGAAAGCCCCTATATCCATCCCAGGGTTATTATTGTTTACTAAAACTATTCCTAAAACTAAAATGAAACAAAAATAAATGAAACCTAAATAGTAATACTAATGACAAAAGCACAAGAAAAAAAAAAAAAAACTTGAAGAAAAAGAAAAAAAGCTAATAAAAAAATAATATTATTATTACTATTGAAATTATAATATTATAAAATAACACTGAACATCCATTCCACTTTCATTTAGATTTTTAAGAGTAGTCAGGGCATTTCTATATTCCTTTTCATTTCATTAAGAAAGATAGTCATATGGGTTTTGAATAAACAAAGACATAATTTTCAATTCTGGATTAACTATTTCTTTAATGGAGACAGATGGATACTTTACAGGATTGGTTATGAATACCACAAAAGTATAACCTCAAACTTACCACAAAATTGAACCCCCGTGACCCACTCTGAGCAAAAACTGAGCAATATCATGTCAGGGAGTAGTCATTTGGAAACCTCTATAGCTTTTTTTTTTTTTTTTTTTTTTTTTTAAAGGAGCACAAAACAATTATGTTTGAGTGATGGGGAAAATCCGAAATAATAATTTATCCTATTTCCTTCATCCAAGTGAATTTTCCAAATGTTAATCATTGTGTTTCATAATGATTTTGGCAGCCATCTTGTGGGAGTCATTAGGTCTGATGATTGTTTTGCAAGGTTTTATAGCTTCCATGGAATATAAGAGCACTTTATAGGACCAGATGCTTCCTATGCAGGTTTAAACACTGTTCGGCCATGACATTCCTATAATTCAGGGAGATAATGCCACCATACACAGCTAAGTTAACTTATAGGTTGATTGCATTCACCAAACAATTCCCATGTTCAGATCTAAAAATTATTGAACCATGAAGATCCAAATGTAGATTCCATCATCTGGACTTTCTGAAGAACTGGAGGATTGCATGCTTGAATTGTGTGATATCTCACTATACACAGTACAGGGCTTCCATGTCAACATTTCCAAAAACAACTGTCCATATTAAGGTTGGTTTGTTTTGACAGTGACTCACATTATGGCAGACAAAAGTTATTTTCGAGTCAATCCTATACAAATCTGAACGATTAGACTTTAGCAAATCTGTCTGAATCTATGGAATTGATTCAGATTGGTGATGCATTTTGAAATTGATTCCTTGACTGTTTGTTGAAAACCATATTTAAGGGTGATTTTACATTTGGTCTAATTGTCATGCTAAGTCCATGTTTAACTCATGCAATGCAAATAACATTTTAACAGTTTTGATTGGATTTGGATTTTGGATTTGGATTATTTCAAACAGTGATGAAATGTAAACACAGCAATGCATGGATTGTGTATAATGCTCTACGTTTGTGCATTTGTGTTTCCTTTATTTGGTTACCTTTTTTTAATCTGTGTATAACTGCACCAATACGATAAATCAATATGACACGAAGAGTACCCGAGGATGTAACAACGAAGAATTAGACACAAACAGTTGTGTAGGACGTCCAGAGCTCTCCGTTGCCCATGTAGGACTGGCTCTACAGACCCGGATATTACAGATTTTTGCACACCAATCATGTTCTATACTTTGGGAGGGCCACTGCCTCCCTTGGATCCCTACGTCTTTTTGGCGTGGTGTGCCACCAGACTAACCAACTCCATTCTCCAGTGAAGTGCCGCCACCAAGTGTTGCAAAGAGGCTTTTGCTGTAGCAATGCTGTAGATCAGGGATGTCCAGTCCTGCTCCTGGAGAGCCAACGTCCTGCAGAGTTTAGCGCCAACCTGATCCAACACACGTGCCTGGAAGTCTGGTTCAGTGTGGCCATCCAGGAGCAGGATTGGACAACCCTGCTTTAGGCAGATGGATGAAGCCCTTACCACACTGAGCCATCAGAAATTGCTTTGTGCAATGTTAGAATGTCCTTCGCTGATTTGCACATAAGAGATACTCTCTTCCCTTGGGATAAAAATAATTTTGAAATACATTTGATCTCCAGGGTGTTCATGATTTTAGTCGAGTCTGACCTTGACTGACTGAACAATAGAAATGAACCGCAGAAAATCAAAGAACCACACCTATACGTAATCGCCACAGACTCATGGTAGTTCAAGAGTGTTTCCCAGCTGGAGTGAACTTTTCTGGAAAGTTTGATTGGGCAAGCTCTTTAAAACTGCAGAAACAAAATGAAAATTAAAGGTTCTTGGTCACTTTGCTTTTTAGCAGTTTGGCCATTTTGCGGTTTTGCTTACTTATGTTTGAACCATGTTGTTAAGGTACTACTAACTAAATGGCTATTTAGCAGGCTGGTTGGGTTTCAGGTTTAGTTGCAATCCACTGGTTGGTAGAAGTGAGCTAGGTTAGGTTTTCCCATTTTCTCTTTTCTTGTGTTTTAGATGAGAATTCAAGGCCACCTAACTTCTAGTACTGAACTAACATTTCAAGGCCAAAACAGAAAACTACACTGAAACTGCCCAGAGTTCTCAGCAAACTCTACTGAACTTCAAAACGATTTTGTAACAGTCCACTCACACATTTGTGGTGCAGATTATGGTTTAAGAACATCAAACCCTTTCTTTAGGGGGATTTGATGCCTAACTTTGATGTTTGATGTTTCCAAATAAATGAATCAGGTTGTGGCTGGTTCTTTGTGACAAGCAATAATAAAGTTGGTACTGTTTTTGTGTAATTTATGCAGTCCATCTGTAATGTTGTAGCCTCTTCCTGAGGCTGTACGCAATACTTTTGATACTTAAGTATATTTTAAATCAATTACTTTTATTTTCCGGATAAGTACCTTTAACTTTTACTTCACTTTCCATGAAGGCATTTTTACTTTTACTCAAGTATGACAATTTGGTGCTTTACGCAACATTGCGCTTCCCTTATTTATTTATTTACACAGTATATGTATTTATCTGTTTTCATAGACAGAGGCTGTCTGAGAATCATGTAATATAGGGACACTGTATGTACTGTGTGCACTCCAAACCAAATATTTGGAGGCTTGTATGAGCCTAAGGGTGCTAGAGACAGTAGGTGAAAGAGACCATCAGCACATCTGCAACCGAGTCCGAGATAAACCTGAGGTTCAAGTCCATGGAAGAACATGTCAAAACAGGTTTTATGACACTTGTTGTCTTACAGAGTTTTGCTCCAGGGGAACAATTATGGTTACAATGTTCAGACTGAAACAAACAACTTCCCCCCAAATTAGAAGTGTCTAATGGGGTCAAATGGATGTGGTTTCTCATGAAACAAAGCAGAAGTTCAACAATTGCAAAGCATATATTTGGCTGGTATAATAATATATAGTATTGTATATATTTAGTTAGCATATAGAACAGTTGGTTACACTATTTTGATGGTCCGCTTTAAACATTCTACTAACTATAAGTAACTTTGCAACTACATGTCAACTAACTCTCATTAGAGTGTTATTTAGTATACTATTAGGTTAGTTATAAAAGTTATAAAGTTAATTATAGTCAGTATAATATCTGTTAAGGAGCATCAAAATAAAGTGTTAGCAGAAATTAAGCAGACAGTCTACTTATACTGAGAGTTAGTTGACATGTAGTTGCAAAGTTACCTATAGTCAGTAGAATGTATTAAGTGGACGATCGAAATAAAGTGTTACTGAACAATTAGTAAATTTCTGCATTATCCAAAGCAACTTGCAAATAAGGAATACAACAAGAGTTTGATACATTATATTACATTACATTAATTGTAATCGAGAGCTTCCAATTTTCACTTTATTTTAAGGTGATATTGTACTTACTCAAATAAGTAACTTACTCAAAACTACATGTACTTACTATAGAGTTATGGTTAGGGTTTGGTTTAGGTTTAGTTACTTGTAATTATGCATAATTTACTGTTATTACTATAGTACATGTAGTAATGTGTAACTACGTCACCTGAAAATAAAGTGTTACCTAGAATTGCCCTCAAAAAGTCGATTTGAATCCACCACTTCTTTACCTGAGTTCCTGAATTCATCCTCCTCATTGTTTACAGCTTTCACATGCCTGCCTAATTATGGCATAAATTAGTAACATTTGTGTCTGAATCACATTGGAGTATTGCTTCACAGAGCCTATGCACTAATGCGAACAATTTATTCTTTGTAAAAATCCAGTTTCATTGTTTGGTTTTTTTGCGTGTTTTTTTTTGATAGGATGGGTGCAGAACAATGCCTGCATTGTAATTTCAGTCAGGCAAGGGACCAATACTGAAATAATTCAAGACTGGTGCCGTTGCTCGTTCCCTAACCTCATTCTCAGAAAGTTTTCCTGCAGAGTATCTATATTGCATAGTATTGTTTGCTTGTGATGCTATTCAGTATTGAGGATTAAGGTCTTTGTCTCATTTATTTAAACTCTTGTATATATATATATATATATAATTTATTTTTTATTTTTTTTAACCAAGATTGTCATTAATATGTCAGTGTTGGGTGTATTGAAACTACAATGGTGCCAAAAAGTATTTGGACACTTTATACCATGTTTTACAAAAACACTGTATGAATGGTCAAAAGTAATTGCAAAAAGGCATCATTGCAAGAAGTCAAATTATTTCTGTAGAAAAGCTCATTTGGGTGAATCAACTGGAAAATGAGAGTGCAAAGTGACTGGTAATTATTTTTATTAATTAAATTATGTAGACCTAAACACTGTTTAGAACAAGTGTTTACTTTCACATAATGTTTCCTTGAGTTGCAGTCTTGCACTGTTGTTTTAGCAGGAGATACAGCCAAACTGTGAAGATACAATGTTATCAAATGCACTCAGCCAAGGCCGTTCTGGAATTTCCTTTTCTCTGTCTTTATCCATTGAGGATGGGTTCAGCAACAGTGCTGAAACTGTGGCTTTGAGCATTGCTGCAGCTGAGAGAGGAAGTTCACAGACATTTGTGCACAGACCGCTCTTGTTCATTGCTTTTAGTTTAGCGAGATCAGAGGCCTGAGGCTATATGATAAAACACATTGACACACAATGACAGGATCTGTCTGTCTGTCTCCCAGCACTATGGACCAATGTGTGGTGATGATAGCTTTAGAAGTACACAATAACTGTGGAAAGGTCATCCACTCTTGCTTGGCATTTGAATTCTAAACAATTGATAGCATGCTGAGCCTGAGATAGCCGCATGTGAGCTCAAAGAAATGTCTGTTTTGAAGTTTTAATAGTTACAATAAATGGTTCTATTTAAAAGTGTTCCTTTTTTTATGATATTCAATGCAACCAGGTTTTCAAACACAACCTAAAACCCACAGTTTATTCAGTTACATGTTGTTCAACTGGAAAACAAAGTGTGCATTTTTGTGAATACCTTGGTCACAGGAAATTTCAATACATCCAAAGTGACTAATAACTAACATCACATGTATGGCTTTTTAAGGATTAAAAGTAGTAGTCTGATCTAGTCCCTATCCATTGTAAATGCTGGTAAAAGAACAACCATTGGTAGTTTACTCAATTTATGTGTTGGTAAATGACAAAATAAAGTAATTTTAAAGGTTTAATAACTTCATGAATGCAATTTAAACAAATTTAGATATTGAGACTGAGATATTGAGACTTTAGACAAATGTTACCACAATGATTCTTGAAAAATAATGAAACCCTGCTGAACTTTACTGATTACTTTCTTACTCATAATAAGGGTTAAATTATCTTGCAATGCCCAAATGCGGCCTATATCCTGTGTCGGGTGTTTGGAGAAGAAGAATCGCCCAATTCAGTCCTGCATTGATGTGTTTAATAGTTAGTTTTGAGAGTTATGCTTCAGACTACCATTTTCCCCATTTGTGTGTTTATGCAAGCTGTAATTTTTTTTTCAGTGTTTAGTTGGCCTTTCCTGGTCAACATTAAGCGTTAGCATGCTAATAAAACAGGACCAGATGGAAACTGCATGCTAAAAAGCTGATATGTGAAACATTTCACTGTGTTCTGGACATACTGTTGAATTAAATAAGTGCACGTTGTTGAGAGGTTTATTACCAGTTAATTTATGTGGATGTAACATGCATTACAAATGCTCTTCTGCACTGTAAAAAACAAACAAACAAAAAAACATCAACACTTTATTTCAGAATCATTGTGCCTATGGCTCTAAATCAATTGGCATCAATGCATGTGGGTGGCAAGTCTACTGTGTATGGCATCAATGTGAAATTACATGTCATAAATAATGCAAGCCTTTAAGCCATATGTGACCTTTCATTAGATTTCAAATAATGCTGAAGCTCTAACACCTTTTTTGATATTTTTTTCAGAAACATAACCTTTCAGGATGGACGACGGACAATGCTACTACAATGAAACCATTGCCTTTTTTTACAATCGTAGTCACAAGTATCTGGCCACAGAATGGAACGCCGTAAGCAAGCTAGTGATGGGACTTGGGATTACAGTGTGTATTTTTATTATGCTAGCTAACCTGCTCGTGATGGTGGCCATCTACGTCAACCGCCGATTTCATTTTCCAATCTACTATCTAATGGCCAACCTAGCAGCTGCAGACTTCTTTGCGGGACTTGCCTATTTCTACTTGATGTTCAACACGGGACCCAATACGAGAAGGCTTACAGTCAGCACGTGGTTGCTTCGCCAAGGACTCATCGATACAAGCCTAACAGCCTCAGTTGCTAACTTGTTAGCTATAGCCATTGAGCGCCACATAACTGTGTTCCGCATGCAGCTCCATACCCGCATGAGCAATCGACGAGTAGTTGTAGTTATCGTCATCATCTGGACCATGTCTATCATCATGGGCGCCATTCCCAGCGTGGGCTGGAACTGCATCTGTGCCATAGATACTTGCTCCAACATGGCCCCCCTCTACAGCAACTCCTACTTGGGCTTCTGGGCCATCTTCAACCTGGTGACCTTCGTGGTGATGGTCGTTCTTTACGCCCACATATTTATGTATGTACGTCAGCGAACCATGAGGATGTCCCGGCACAGCTCGGGTCAACGGCGGAACAGGGACACTATGATGAGCTTGCTGAAAACTGTTGTGATTGTATTGGGTAAGTTCTGCTTTCATTCAGGGTTTCATCATTAGTACTTTAGGCTTGGAGGGCCAACACCCCTGCTGAAAAATCCAGCATAAACCAGCATGAATTCCATGTTGCTTGTTTATTAGAGCTGGTATAGTGCTTGTTCTTAAGAAAACAGAGCTGGTGTAGCAGGTCCAACAGCAACCAGCATCCCATGCTGGTCTCAGCATGCAAAACCTTATTCTGTTGAACAACAGTGCTGGATTTGTCTGCAGTGTTCCTGCATAGTTTAGCACCAGCTTTCCCCAGCATGGGATGGTGGTCCTCCAGGGAAAAATTGGACAATTCTGCACTAGCATATAGACCCTGATTCCTGACTCTTGGACGGCCACTGTCCTGCAGAGTTCAGTTCCAATGCTGCTACAGCACACTTCCCTGTTATGTTCAAGTACTCTTGAAGAGCATGATGAGCTGGTTCAGGTGTGTTTGATTGGGGTTGGAACTAAACTGTGGGATGGAGGCACTCCTGGATCAGGGTTGGACACCCCTGATATAGTCTAGATGGCCTAAATGCTAACAGACACAAACTAAAAATTGGAATTTTGTTGGGTATTAGAAGACTTTTTTTTTAAATTATTATTATTTTAGGACAAGATTTTAGTAATTTGTTCCTTTTTCTTCATATGAAGCAATTTGAAATACAGCTGTCTGAATAGATGAGGAACTTTGTTCAAACTTTGTTTGTTCAAACAAACTTTGCGACCATTAAAAAGTGTGTATGAATGTGTGTAGTATAAATTGAATATGTATGCACTTCATCCCTCATGCTGTCATTGTCATGTGACCAACCAGAATCAGTTTAATTGCTTCATTGTCATTCACAAATCTTTTCCCATGATGTCATAGTAAAGTGTCCACTAGATGCACACTTCAAAACCTTTGTTGAATTAGTGGGCCATCTGAGTACTTTTTCACCTACTATATAGTGGGGAAGTAGGTATATTTGAACGCAGTGTGGGTCAATTCTCACACTCTTTTACTTGCAGATTATTATGATGGTGCAATCATAAGCAGATGGCCAAAAACCACAATGACTTGATCAACAAACAAACTGTCCTCACTGATTTTTATCTTATTTTTAAATGTTGGGAAAAAATCATAAAGGTCAATACTCTTGACCACTAAATCTTTGCAAAAAAGCACATGAAACGATCTTTTTTGGTCAACCGCGTTGTGAATATGAGCATCATGGAGCCAAATTGCATATGTTCTCTGAGAATCTGTCCTTTAATGATGTCAGTATGACATGGAGATTTGCTCTGGGGATCAATTCACTCTCTACAATTGCTGTTCACACTCATTGCTTTTTTTTCTTTTTTTTTGGTGCGATTACATTTGTCCACTTCCTGTCAAGGGAGGTCCTTTAATGATACAAATTTACGCACCAGGCTCCAAGTTGTGGTTAAAAATAACCAAAAGCCCATATTTTTATATATATAAATATATATATATATATATATATATATATATATATATATATATATATATATATATATATATATATGTATATATATATATATATATATATATATATATATACACTACTGGTCAAAAGTTTTAGATCGGTAAGATTTTTTTTATGTTTTAAAAGAAGTCTCTTCTGCTCACTAAGGCTGCATTTATTTGATAAAAAACAATAATAAAAAAACAGTATTATTGTGAAATATTATGACAATTTAATATGACTGTTTAATATTTTAATATATTTAAAAATGTAATTTATTCCTCAGATGAAAGCTGAATTTTCAACATCATTACTCCAGTCTTCAGTGTCACATGATCATTCAGAAATCATTATAAAATGCTGATTTTATGCTCAAAAAACATTCATTATTATTTTCAATGTTGAAAACAGTTGTGTACATTTTTTTATTTTCAAAATTCTTTGATGAATAGAAAGTTCAAAAGAACAGCATTTATTTAAAATAGAATATTTTGTAACATTATAAATGTCTTTACTGTAACTTTTGATCAATTGAATTAATCCTTGATGAATAAAAGTATTGATTTATTTTATTTATTTCCCCCAAAAATAAAAATAAAATTCTTACTGACCCCAAACTTTTGAACGGTAGTGTTTAATGTTACAAAAGCTTTCCATTTCAGATAAGTGCTGTTCTTTTGAACTTTCTATTCATCATAGCATCATGAAAAATGTAAAAAAAAAAAAACAGTTTTCAACATTGATAATAATCATAAATGTTTCTTGAGCATCAAATCATCATATTAGAATGATTTCTGAAGGATCATGTGACACTGAAGACTGGAGTAATGATGCTGAAAATTCTGCTTTGATCACAGGAATAAATTACACTTAACTATATATTCACATAGAAAACAGCTGTTTTAAATTGTAATAATATTTCACAATATGACTGTTTTTGTTTGTATTTTTAAGCAAATAAATGCGGCCTTGGTGAGCAGAAGATATTTATTTTAAAAACATTAAAAATCTTATAAATCTATATATATATATATATCTATAGCTGCTTTACTTAAATGCTACGTAATATGTTACCCTTCACTCTATTGTGCCAACTTCAAGTCGACGAACAATGTAGCCCTTGAGTAGGCTGAGGAACCGTCATAGTGGTCTTGCGGCCAGTTCCACTGTTTGCCTTGCACTGCTTCAGTGTCATGCCTCGCCGGCTCCCCCAGCGAAGCCTGGCCTGGATGAAAAGGAAGCCAGTCATGGTGCTGTGCAGGAAACAGTACTGTTGTTGTTTGGACCAGGCAGAGCTTGTCTCGAACTTCTAGGGAGGATGGATAATAAGGGTTCTGGATGAAAGCACGGTTTGTAGACTGTGATCTCACCCTGGAGATAATAGATGTATGTGTGGTAATTACAGTGTGTAATTAATGTTTAAATAATAGAATCCTTAAGGTGTCATTGTTACAGTGTAATTATATATTTAAGTACTGAGTAATATTAAGCAACAACATGTACTTACTATAGGGTTAGGGTAGGATTGTATGTATAATTATGCATAATTTATTGTTATTACTATAGTAAGTACATGTAACATATGTAACAAGGACACTAAAATAAAGTGTTACCTCAAATTATACTATGGATCAAATATTTTTGTTTTGTTTTTTTGGTGTATATGCTATAGGCCAAATAGCACTTATTCTGACTTAAGTCACACTTTATTTTAAGCAGTCTTTGTTACAGTGTAATTATACATTTATGTACTGAGTAATAATAATTAACTACATGGACTTACTATAGGGTTAGTATGGAAGCTTGTTTCCGCAACAGAGTAAAAAATAAAAAAGGTAATTGTGACTTTTTTTTTCATCTCGCAATTCTGAGATAAAATAAAGTATGATATGATATATTTATGATTTAAAGTCGCAATTGTGAGTTTTAAAGTCAGAAATGTGTGATTATAAACTCGCAATTCTGACTTTTTCTCAGAATTGTATGTTTATATCTGGCAATTCTGACTTTATAACACGCAATTGGGAGATATAAAGTCAGAATTGCATAATATAAAGTCGCAGTTGCATGTTATAAAGTTTATTTTGTGAGATATAAACTCGCAATTCTCGCAATTATAATTGGCAATTGGGAGTTTATATCTCACAATTCTGAGAAAGAATTGCGAGTTTATTTCTGCGTGACTTTATAACACGCAATTTCGACTTCATATCATGCAATTCTTACTTTATATCTTGCAGTTCTGAGAAATTAAGTCAGAATTGCAAGATGTAAACTCTGTGAGATAAAAAGTCTCAATTATCTTTTAAAATGTTTTATTCTGTGGCGGAAACAAGCTTCCATAGGTTAGTGGTTAGGATTTGGTTAGGGTTAGTTGCATGTAATTATGCCTAATTAAATGTTTAATAAGTAACAATGACGCTGTAAAATAAAGTATAACAAATCATTGATTGAATTAAGAATAATGCAAGTTAAAAAGATCCAGTCCAATGAGACATTTTCCATATAAAAGTCTTAAAGGTACAGTAGCAGCTTGTGTATTGTGTAAACTGATAGTGTACATTACAACAAAATACCATATATGTTCCTCACCTCTGTCTCGATTAGTTCTTCATTATCCTGTGTGCAGTCCATATAAACTGTGAATGCTCCAGGAACTATGGAACAACAGAGACGTAACAGAAACGTTCGCTGGAGTTATAGGTGGACTTCAGGAAACAAAATCAAAGGCTAAAGTGTAGAATACAGCCTCTTTAAAATAAAGCCTCTATTTCCCGGCTTTGTCTGTATTAGAGTTCATTGTAATTTCCAAAAATTCTCTTTTGTGCACTACATTCACCATATCCATTAATTATAAATGACTTGAACTTGTTCTGTCAGACCAGGTGCTTGTTTTTCTAGTGAGATCTGCTGTAACATCACTGTGTAAACCAATGATACCAATCCAGGGTTTCATGATCCATCCACCAAAAAGAACTTTCCAGGAAACAATGAGACTCTGCTTCTCCCCACACTTACAAATAACCTCCACAAGCTAAAATGAAATCAGTTTTTGTTACTTCTCAAAGGCATGATTCATCCATTGTTTAGAGTTACTCAAGGGCGTATGAAGTATATTTGAATAACATAGTTACAGTGATGATGAAATCATTGGATCAGTTTCCGCTCCTCAAGAAAACGAGACATCAGGACTCGTGGGGTGTAGAACAGCAGGGTGCTTCATTCTGAACACATTTTGCCAGTGTTGAATTTTCATTTTCAGGCCATTGTTTCTTGCCTTATCAGCATTACTGGATCACATGACATACTCAGATATGCTTACATGGCATACAGATAATTTTGGGGGAAAAAAACACATTTGCTAGTCAATGTTATTTTTTATTTTTTCCTCATCCTAGTTTCTTGAAGGAAGTGACCAGTTCTGAAATAAAAACATAGATTATGATTAGCTGACCGTTGCATCTATCATGTGAAAATATTTAGTTGATTTTACTGGCATCTTGCCCCTTGTAAATCTCAGAAACTGCCATAATCATGATTCCTGGGAAATGTAAACATCACAGCCCATGAAGCAGCAATGAGTTGGAAGTATATCTGCATATCATCTTATCAACCATCCATTAAAATGGTGTTAAATCAGATTTCTTCAACTATGTCAGACAAAAACAACAAGCAACTGCCATATCTTGTTATGCAAGTGATGACTTCAATATCAGCTTCCCATTCACAAATTCAATCATGAAGTCAGTATTAAATTGTGTTCACAGCTCAACCCGATTCTATTCCATATGGAAGCTTGTTTCCGCCACGGAATGAAACAATTTAAAAGATAATTGCGACTTTTTATCTCACAATTGTGACTTTTTTTCTTTCTTGCAATTGCGAGTTTATATCTCGCAATTCAGACTTTTTTTTCTCAGAATTGTGAGATATAAGGTCCAGTTCGAGGGAAAAAAGTCGAATTGTGATTTATTAACTTTATAACACGCAATTGTGAAAAAAAGTCAGAGTTGTGAGTTAAAAAGTCACAATTACCATTTTATTTTTTGACACTATTATTATTACACTATAATTATTTTTATAATTACTTTTTTCCATAAAAAAAAGACAGAAAAAAATCAGCCCAAAACACAGTCATCTAATACTGAATAACCACATAAAATATCAGTTGACTTTTAATAAAACATAGACTTAATGAGCCAATTCCCCAGAAATTCCAAGGAAAAGCTAACTGAAGTGGGAGGGCAGAACAAATGCCCGTGCTCTTGGCAAGTCCTCCAGTCTGGAATCTGCTATGCAAAGCATGCACTAAGCACTTCCACAGGTGTCTCTGTCTCACTGAGTTCCCATCAACCTCCTGCTAATGCTGCATATTTTTGACCACAAACATTTGACCATGTGTTGTGGTGTTTGCCATGAAAAAGATAGCACTTGTTTTGCAGAGATAACTTCTACTCGTGAGTGGATAATGGTGATAGACACTGATTAGTTCTGCATTCTAGATTTTAAAGGTTACATGATGTTTGTTGAATTTGAGTCAGTGTTTGTCATGTGACAGTGAATCATGCAGTATTGTTGGAAGCAGCAGATAGAGGCTGTAAAATTACTACACAAATCAATATTATTTCTGACAAGTTGCTCAAATAACAAATTCTATTTTTAGTCTCATAAAACATGGAAGTTAAAAGTTATGATGATTTGCAATTTACATTTAGTACAACTTGCTGCTTAACCGTAACTTTGTTGCACGTCTGCTGTTTGAACCACGTTGGTTCAACAATAAAACTGTCGTTAATGACGTAATCACATCTTCTAATTAATCGGTTTGAGATCAAATTAATGTGGGGTTATTGTTGTAAATAACGAACACGGCATCTGTGGACTACTTAGCTATTTTTTGTTTTTATACTTTTGTTCTCCGTTGTTTGTTAGGCCGCATTACATGGTTGAGACCCAATTCTGATTGTTTTGTATATGACCCATGACCGTGTAAGCAGGAAAAAAACACATCGATGCCAATATTCTCAGATCGGTTTCAAGCCTCATTCATATGTGGAAGTAAATCTGATATGCAATCGATACGTGCATTTGCATCTGCCATGTAAGCGGACAGATCGTACGTCATTGAAAAAGTGACGGTGGCGAATTACGTCAACTCCGGTGAACACTAAGCGCGATCACATGACTCTCTTCAAAGGCACAGTGGAGGACGAAAGCTCATGCTGAAGTTTTATGTCTTTTGAGCCTTTGGGGCGAAGAGACGGTGACTTTTAAAGATGGTGCGGAAAACACTCCATTTGTGTCCGTTGCAAATTGTGCTGTTTTTCCTTCTTTTTTGGCCTAAGCTTTTCCATGTCAGTATAGGAACTAGCCACCAGGGTGGTTCCCCGGAACTAATGTTTCCCTTAGGAACATTTTCCTGGTTGCATTCGCACCGCAAGTAGGAACTGTGAAGTGACGTAAGATGCGCTTGATCTTGTAACTTTTATTTTGAAAAATAAAAATACAAAGAAATACAAAATCATGTTTGGCTTGGTCCCCTCAAAGTTGCGTTGGATTTTCTCCTTAGCGTAAAGGTTAAGAGGTCCATCTTTCACTGGTTTCCATGTTTGTAGAGTTAGTTTCTGGAGTAAATATATAGGCTATAATCTGCTTTTTTTTTTTAAATAGCGGGCGCTGTGTTTCACATGTGTTCAGCCAATCAGCGTCACTAACGTCACTGGTAGTTCCTATAGTGCTGGTTTAGACCAGACTCTGAAGTAGGAGGTAAATTAGTTCCCCCAAAAGGAGTTCCTAGAACTAAATTCGTTCCTAGTTCCTGCGGTACGAACATGCCAAAAATGGGTACTTCTGCCAATAGTTCTAGGAACTATGAAAAGGTTCCTCCGGGGCGAAAGCCCCTTTTGTCTACATTGGCTTGTTTCGCCAAGTGTATGGTGTAAATCCAGATGTTGGATATAGGTCACTTTTAAAAGAAGATTCAACCAATTGGAATTGGGCATCAACTGCAGTGTAAATGCGGCCTTAGTACCTTAAAATTACACATTAGTACCTAAATGGTGCATATTAGAACCTTTTGAAAAGGTTCCATCCCAGTGGCAGCTGTTGTACCTTTTGTGTTATTTTGCGCAAGACGTTTTTTTAAAAGTTGAACTTCTGAGCGGAGAATGTCATGTCATGTGCAAGATTCTGCAAAAGATCCGAGTCCAATTGTCCAACACGTCTGTCTAGAACATGTTGTAGTGGAATGGAAAAACACATTCTGCATCAGTTGCCCCTTGACGAGACTCTAGAACTCTCCAGCACCAATTGAACACACTAAAAATATAAAGTGGTTATTATTGTGTTGTAGGTCACAATTTAGTTTAGGATCCAGTTCTCACTAACTATTAACTATGACTTTTCCTTAATAAATTCCTAATTCCTACTTATTAATAGTTTGTAAAGTTAAGTTTAGGTATTTGGTAGGATTAAGGAATGTAGAACATGGTCGTGCAGAATAAGGTATTAATATGTGCTTTAATAAACAGCCAATATCCATTGATATGCATGCTAATCAGCAACTAGTTAATAGTGAGAACTGGACTCTAAACTAAAGTGTTGTAAACATGCTGAATAACCAGAAAAACAATAAATCGCTTGGCTTCTACTTTCCAACAGAATCAAGGCATGAAACCATGTTATCCTTTAGATATGGTCAGGCCCTTGCCTTTGTCAAGGAAAGCCAAAAATTGTTCCTAGACAAACCCAACATTCATGTGACTTGGCAAAGTAATTTCGCCTCTGAACCTGAATCTCTTGCAGTGTTCGTCTGAACACCCCAGTCATTGTGCCTGATGGTGTTAATAAGCATTTGCGGAAGTAATAAATCGAAATCCTGCTCTAAGATGAAGCAAGGCTTTGAGCAGCTGCCAATTTAAGCTGCTTATTCAGCTTGTAAGTGGAAGAGAGCTTTAATGGAGGGTGAGGGGTGTCTTTACGGCCCTGTTTGTACCTAACCAATATCCTGTAGTTACGACATACAGAATCTAGGTTGAAATATCATAGCATTACCAAAAAAGCAAAACTCCTCAACTGGGTGCTTTATTAAAGCTGAAATGTTTATTTGTAAGCATGAATCCATGAAGCATTTGGGGAATTATTCGTTTTTGAGGTCCAACATTCAAGGCTTTGAAGTCTTTCTAAACAGCAGTTTCAGTCAGTCTAAACTTGCTCAGTTTTACTCCGTTTAACTCGTCCACACCCATGGTATTGGCTTTCTTCGTATGTCTGTGAAGCACTGGGAGAAAAACTTACCCCAAACACACAGTTATCCATCAAACTAATTGTTATTCCATAAAACGCACTTTAAGGATACAGTGCATCTAATTATTACATCTAGTTGTAAGCGGAAATGTGGTGTCATATCACAATTATGCCACTTACAGAATCACTCAAAAGGGCTGAATTAAATCAAAATGGTGTTGTGGTGGATTCAATTCCAGTTTAACCAATGTCGAATTTCATCCTAAATTAGATAACATAAATATTACTTAGCAAAATCTAGTTAAATATTTCTGAGAGAGCATGTCATCAGTAGATTTACTGTATGCTATAACAGCAGGCTGACAGATTTGATATCGCAGTTCACCACAGTATAAGACCAAATTATTTGATTTTAAGTCAGGATCGAGTCTGAATCCACATGATCCCGACTCCTGAGTCCAAGGACTAACAAGGACTCGGAGTCCTGAACTCGACCAAGACCATAACATTTCTGGGATTTTTCTCTCTTCCAAAACAAGCTGATTCTCTGTTTCAAATTAGTTTTCTGAGATGTTCGTGTAAAAGAAGCTCTCGATGCTGCTTCCTTTCTCACAGCTGAACCCACAGTGAAAGTGCTTGTGATGGAAATCATCTTCGTTGCAAGTATATATTTTTATTTAGAGATTCATTATTCTCAGAAGAATCTAAAGTGGCATCAAGTTTCCGAGTAAAACCAACTGGACGTTTGGGTGTGGGGACCAGTACTGAGGAAACTACGGTTTTGCCTTTGACATACAAAAGTATCAGAATCTCTCACTTCAAACGCAGTCTTCAGTCCCCCTCGTTCACGTCTCTGGTGGGTTTGCTCAGAGAGAGTAAAACATGTGGCAAAGCCATGCTGGAAACAGCTTGCAGTTTATCTAACGGCTGAGAGTCTCCACATAACTTTCTAGTGATGTCAACCATTCAAGAGCAGCTGCGTTTGACTTAAAGAAGAGTAGCGCTTTTGCAAACGTATTTCAATCTTGCAAAATAACAACTGTGGCCACAATGTTCTTTTTCAGTAAACATTTTTTGTTTGTCGAAGTCATGTTAGGTTAGATTCATAAGGAAAGGATATGAAAGGAGAAGTTTGGCACCAATTAAATTTACTATAGGGATTTTTTTTAAACACTGGGATGCCTGCCTGCCCTTCTGTTAGTAATGGAAACGCCAGATATTCATTGTCTTATATTATGAGATATAGGCTCTATCCAAAACTTAGTCTACTGCCTATATAGGGAACTACCTTCTAAGACAGCATCCCTGAAGGAAACCTTCAAATCCTGTCTTCACATGAATCACATCTTCACTTGCAATTGGTTTCAATTCCATTTGATGTTAGCATGTTGCTAAGCTAATGCTATAATACTCTAAAAAGTATAGAAATATATCACACAAATATTGGCTATAATAGATAAGGTTTAATTGGACTATGAATACTTTTCAGCATTTAATAAATATATTTTTAAACAACATTTCTATCACATTGTCCCTTATAACAATAGCAGTATTATTCAAGTTAATTTTATTATTAAATATAAATTGTATGTAATTGTATTGTATGTATGTATAAAATGTAAGTATATTTTCCTCGTATAGGCTACTTTATGTACTATTTCAGTTCTCCTTGGTGCTAAATTGGGCCACTTTTTAGTTTATAAATGTATACGTTCAAGTGTACTTTTATTCTGGGAGCCAAAAGTTGCTTGGCTCCCAGAATATTTTGTTGTGGTAATATCTGAACATGCAATATATCAAAAGAAATAACAGAGCCTCTGCTTAAAAAAAAAAAAAAAAAAAAAAAAATTGTTCTCTTTTTTATCAACAGTTGAATGTGAGTAAGTTTCATTAAAAAAGCAAAATTTTGAAAAATCGCATTTTTGTAAAAGACTACGTCTGGATTGGATTCAGAACAATGATCAAAACATGGATCAAAAGATGGAGTAGATCGCATTCATCAACACCCCCAAAGCTTCACAGTCCTGTAGCTCGTCCTGGGTCGATATTTCATTTGGTAACATTAGGCAGTCTTGATTTATATACCGTCTAATATTGATGATCACGTTGGTATTGCTTGTTTCTGCTGCTTCTTCACATGTTTTTTGATCAGAAGATTCAGTACTCGATCAGAAGATGTGCAATAGCGCCCCCTACTGTATGTAAGCAATAAGGTACGAGAGGCTGTGACGTATCCTGAATAAAAGTATTATTCCTTGCTCCTCCCCCATCATGATTGTACACGCCCCCTACTGCTGATTGGCTACAAGCTCGGTCCGATCCACTTTCAAAAGCATTTCTCAGAAATCTCTTAGTGCACAGTTAAAGTTATCGAGCTTGACTGTGCTACTTTCACACATTGTACTTTTTACAATATATCCTGCAATTTCCTCAAATGAATTGCATCCATTTCCTTTTGTTTTTCAGGTGCTTTTATTGTGTGCTGGACGCCTGGTTTGGTGCTTCTCTTGCTGGACGTGGTCTGTACCAATTGCAATATCCTGACCTATGAGAAATTCTTCCTCCTTTTAGCGGAATTCAACTCTGCCATGAACCCTATCATATACTCCTACCGGGACAAGGAGATGAGCGTCACATTCAAACAGATCCTGTGCTGTCAACGTCAGGAGAACGTGAACGGGACTGTGGAGGGTTCAGACCGATCCGCGTCCTCCATCAACCACACGGTCCTGAGCGGGGCTCACCATAATGACCATTCAGTGGTCTGAGCTTCTACAGGGGCCAGGATCGACATAGTATAAGCAAGCAGAGACTGTGAAAAAGGCATTTTCATCAGCAAAAGACTTTTCTGTCTTCATAATGTTTTGTCACTATATTGAACTATTTAAAGGCTAATCCAAAAGGATTTAAGTAGCCAGTTTAACACAAATCATATTTGTTCCCGTAACGCCTTAAGTATGGTAAAAGGTTGGATGAGTATATTGGCTAGTTGTAATTTTTTGGCCAGATTGTTGTAAATCGAGGAGTTACACGTTGTTGTTTTTTTTTGTTTTTTGTTTTTTTGTCTTGTACAGCAGGTGTTGAAGTGAAGGACGTAGTGAAGTATCCAGTGAATCTGCACTAGAAAGTGTGCATGTAAGGGACCACTGGGAAATAAATTTGGTAAACTATGCGAAGTACTTGATTATTTTTTTTAATTTTTTTTTGCACTGCAGGTTCATCCCTTTGATACCAAGCTGGCACCAAATATAATACCCCAAAAATATTTCTTTCAGCCCATTGAATGATTAAGGGGTCCAAGGGGCTGAGAATGGAGATGAATGCTTGAAATTGAACATGATGAGGAGTATTAAATATTTATGTGAAGCTGGGTAAACTTATACCTCAGTAACTTGAAACAGCTTAATATACGCAACTTGGCTTTATATCTTTCCTGACACAAAACTTGCCTTATCTGTTGGTTATATCATTCCCAGTAATTTTCAATAGGGATCAGCATCCGTGCCTTATTACTAATAATATATATATATAAATAAAATATATATATATATTCATATCTGACACCTTTTTATGAATTATATTCAGTTTTCAAGGTATTCTGTTCACGTTTCTAAAACGCATAATACAAAAATAATAGTTCAAATGAAGATTATTTTTATGGATGTTCAATTTATTCCCACAGAATTGACCGATTCATTGAAGTGATGCAACGTACCTTGTGTCATGGCCATAATCAAAATGAAATGTCATAAAAAAAAATAATAATAATGGTTAAACATGACTGAAATTAAATTATCGAAAAGCGTCTTTACTTCATATACCAACGTATGTACGTATGTATATAATAAGTGTATATATTCATATGTTAGTCAAAAAGGGAATGTTTATTGTTTAAAGTTAAAACATTTGAACCAAGGTATAGCTATTTTTAAATATTTTTGGTTCTAAACTTCTTCTTTAAAATCTAATTTCATCATACAAAATATATATTTTTTGGCCAAACATGGAATGACAAGTGTTTTAGTATACAGTGGCCCAAAAAAGTATTTGGACATTTAGGATACATTTAATGATAAATATGACACTTTGTTAGTCTTTGTTACACGTCACATGTCCTTACTGTAGTAACATTATGCACAATTACATGCAACTAACACTAAACAAAATCTATTCGTAACACTAACCCTATAGTAAGTACATGTAGTTCATTAATGAATTACTCCGTACTTAAATGTAAAGTTACACTGTAGCATGGACACCTTAAAATAAAGTGCAACCCTTTATTTTTAGGTGTACTTGTTACACCTTGTTACAATTTTACATTTAAGTACTGAGTTAATGAACAACATGTTCTTATTATAGGGTTATGGTTACGAATAGGTATTGGTTTAGTGTTAGTTGCATGTAATTATGCATAATGTACTGTTATTACTACAGTAAGGGCATGTGACGTGTAACAAAGATGCTGTAAAATAAAGTGTCATCCAAAAAAGCCTCAGAAAAAAAAAAAAAATGCAATGAAACTTATTCATTGTGAATGAGACTGGTAAGTGTCCAAAACTTGTTGGGGCCACTGTTCAGTTCATAATCTAATTCTAACATCTGTGAAGTTAACAGTTTTATATGTTGTATTGTTTATAAGAGGGAACGCTATTCGTGAAATAACCTCCAGTTTAAAACTGATGTAAAATGAGTGTTGTAGAAAAAGGATTGTCCTTTTGTACCCTATAACATTTTGAACTTAATGACAGTATTGCTTTAATGTGTATTCATGTTTAAAATGGCATCGTGTGTAATGAGAATGAACTTTCCACTTTAATATGGATGAAATTTGAAGATTTGCACTCTGTAAATGAATTGAGGATTTTGGGCTGAGATAATGTAATTTTAAAACATATCAGTATTACCAGTTGTCATACAAAAAAATTAAATAAATAAATACTAACATTGTTATTATCAATTTTACACTGAATATAGTCTATGTGTGACCATTTGAGTTTCTTGAGAACTTTTCATGTTATTTGTCTTTCCAGGAAAACAACCTATAAAACCTCTTTTTTTTCTTCTTTTTTGTTTTGTTTACCAAGTAGCAAATGTTTCAGCATTTTTGCAAGTCTTACTCTGTTGCGCAAGCAAGTTTGAAGCAGTACAGTGCTCCAAATGACGTCCGTCCAGAAGAGACAGCTGTGCTTGACGAGTCATGGGCCATAGGTTCATTCTAGGTTGAAAAACGACACTATGTTTCCTGTTCATTTCAGCAAATGTGACCATATTCAAAAAAAAAAAAAAAAACAGATGCTTGGCTTTACTTGTTCTCTTAATGAAGTCTGAACTCTGAAATCCTGTATGATAACATTCACTTAACAATGTCATTCAATTAGTGAACCTTCTTAAAATAAATCTGTATATGAGTCAAATCCTCATCTGTTGTGCGTCATTTACACATACTTCTCATTTCAAATTACAATGTTCACTTACTTGAATATCAACACAGGCTCATTGGAAAAACATATCAGTGGCATTTTAGCTAATTTTGTTCTTTTGCAAGGGAAAAATGTGTCAGTTCCCCCATAATGTCTTGGCTCACAGTTGACAGATATTTTCCAAATTACAACAAAATGGAGCTTTCCACCTTTCCTGCAAACTGGTAGGAAATCCTTGTGTTCAGGCTGAAGAGTGATGGGGATATTACTCCGTCTGTGCTGATGTCACTAATACAAGAACTATTATAAAACCAACCCTCACCGGCCTCATTTTTGGACGCTATACGGAACATGCCTTATATCTGTAAAAACAATGACTGGTATGTGCAACATACAGCCAAAGAGATTCCACAGGACAATTGCAGTTTTTGCTTGGAGATAGCCAAGTTTATAAACCAGAGCAGCTGGGTTCAGAATTCCTCTGTATTTGCGTTCCTCTTTAGTCATGTGTGATACTAGACATGGAGTTTTTCAAACAGCTATGAAGGAGAGCAGTGTTCCTGTCACTTACGGGCCTTTTCAACACCGATGGCCTGTTGAATAAACGGCTTAGACTAGTTTTACAAGGCTGGTCATAACTTTTTGTCAAGTAAGTAAGTCAGTTACTTAGATTGGTCTAATTTAAATCCAAAAAGTAAGGTCAGTTCTTAAGACACAGCGGCTATGTTTATGCAACTGGCCACAGATGTTTTTTTTTTTTTTTTTTTTTTTTTTTGAATGTAAGGATCAAAAAGGTCACTAGTTGAAATATTCGGTAACACTTTATAATAACTGCACGCTATTCTATTTTACATTATTTTCTGATTCACCCTTGTGAAAAAGAAGTGTGGTTAGTGTGCACTTGTAGTGTACTTCTGTAAAAAAACTGTACTTGCAGATAATACTTTACTGTACATCATTATTTCTTGTTGGTCATGTGTTTGTCATGTGACTTGATTATAATTTTAACTGTAGAGTGTTATTCAATGTTACATTTAAAGTTAATATATTTTAAATGGGTAACATTTTATTTTACAGTCACCTTGTTTTACATTGCATGTACTTAATATAGAAACAACAGTCAATTATGCTTAATTACAAGCAACTAACCCTAAACCAAACCTTATAGAAGTACATTTGAAGTGTAACCTTTTAATGTTCTAAACTGCAACTAAATTATTATTGGTTTAACTTAAAATGTACTTAAAAAAATGCAGTTAATACAATGAATGAGATTGGTTTAATAAATAGAAACTCAAAATATGATGTTATCTGAACCACATTAATAAGTTGATTATACAAGTTGTGATAAGTCATTAAAATACTTTTTACAGGATACAGATGTGTAACTACAAATATATTTAAATATCATGACATACAAGTTTCAATAGAAATGACATTAAAGTATGTTTTATTAAATGCCATAAATGCTTCTCAGTGCATTATGTGTAATATAGAATATATACATAGTTGTAACTTTAACCATATTTGGAAGATAATCAAAGTAATTATGACATGACACATAAATGTATTTAAGTACTTAAGGTAAAAAAGCACGCTAAAGTTCCGCTTATTGCATTTAATATAAATTTACAGTACAATTTATTTTATTTGTACATTCAGTTCACACTTAAGTCTATATTACTATATTATTTCCCAACTCTTTTTAAAAGTATGCTATTGTACTTCTTTTTCACAAGGGTAATACAACATTTTTCATTGTAAATTGTTTTATCTGCATTCATTTTGAGTTTGAGAGCAGACTCTTTATATTATTAATAACACTATAGTCCTGCAGGAAATATGAATGAGGCAAGCACTGTAGCTGGTCAATTCAGTTCCAAGAATAACGCTTTATTTACCAAAAGATACATTTTAAACTTGTACAAGAGCGCATATATGCATGATGTGGTATTCATTAAGTAATTCAATAAGCTTTTAATACAAAATGCAAATATCCAAATACTACTGTTCTGACGTTTAGGAGACCACGGCTATACTAAGCTGTGCGCTCAAGTCCAAAATAAACGAACTGAAATGGGAACAGTCAACATACTGTCCACTTTCCAGGTTTATAATACTCCACCCTCTCAGTCAAAGACCCTGTGTCAGACCCCGAGAAACACCAAAAACTGGCTTGCGATGGTTTAGACTGAAATTGAAGGATAAAAGGAATTCTGTTTTAGAACAAAAAATCTCATCAGTATCTCAGTTGCTATTCCTAGACACCAGTGAGGTTACATGGCGATCAAACAGAGACTGGGAAGTCATTGAAGTTTCCTGCTTTCTCCTCAGAAAATGACCCTAGTAATCTCATGTGTTTCCACTTGACTTTATAAGATCTCAATAAAATATGAGCCAAATGATCTGGCCTATGTTATCTATACATTCATTCTACAGCTCATTCAACATTTGATTTTCTTCTAAGGGATTTTATGAGGAACATCTGAGATGTTGATTCTTAAATGAAACAACCTCAGAGCAAAACAGTTTTTATTCATGGCTGAAGAGAATAATGACATTTGTTTGGTTTCTCCCTTATGCAATCCTTAATGCTATCCAATTTCAATAGGACTTTTTTTATTTTATTATTATAGTGAAGAAAACAAAACCCAGCATTTTTTCTTCTTCTTTTGTCTTTTGGGGTGATCAGGATTCAGGAACAATCAGAATTTGGTGGTTTTCACCGTTACATCACAAGGGTCAGAGAGAGTGTATGGTTTGAATAAAAATCACTGAGGTCCAAATTCACCCGCTCAGTTTTGTTGTGGCCTCTCCGTCTTCTAAACGTTCTTGCTCATGAATCCATTCGTCACTTGTTTTTCCTGGCCTACTACTCGGACGTCTGTGGTTTTGCCTCGCTTACTCCTGGAAATTTCAGGGCCATTAAAAACACTCATGGCAAAGACAATGTATTTCTAGGATTATCAGATATGACCTGACATTCTTAGATGATAAATTAAATGCTGGAATAGAGAAACTGTCCCACACACGTTGAAAGTAAATCCTTCACCATCCCTCTTCATTAAATGCCAGCGTGATTTAATACTGTCTCAGTAAGTTCCTGTTTTGAATGCTTATAGCAAAAACTGGCTCAAATGCAGAGAAAGGTAGTGTCATAAATCATGCTCCATGAGGTCATTGTAGTTCCTGTGATGTAACACTGCCCCCTGCCTGCTAAATTGAAAAACAAGTGTACAACAGACTAGCGATGTCTTAACAGTTACCTATATACCACAAAGTGATGCTATTGGAATTGAAAGGTTTCAAGACAACACCATGAGAATTTTAATAAATAGTTTTATTTCAAGCAGATTCATATCCAACATCTATTCATATAGCTAATAAGCACTTTATTAACAGAGTTGGTTAAATGATGTAGTAATAATAATATAATAACATGATAATAACACAAAAAGTCATGCTAAGCGTGTATAATAACAAATTCTCAAAGCATATTTTTCTGAATTTTTGTCAAAACATCTGTCAAAGGTTTGAATATGCTGAACTGAACTGAAAATGAATTGGTGAGTTCTACCAGACACACAGTTAAGTGTCCAAAATACATGGAAAATTTCATGATTTATTTAACATTTTGGTCACTACATATTAAACATACTTCCGCTTGTGTTATTTCATAGTTTTTATTGCTTTTTACTTTTATAAAATGTGAAAACTGGTCATCAAGAATTCTGCCGTATTACTAAATTTTAAGCTGATTTCTTTGTCTCAATTCATGACAATAAACGGTTAATTCATACCAGTTTAATATTAGTGGATTATGAGATATGATATGATATGATGCAATAATGTTACATACACTTCTCTACAATATTGCCTGATACATTTTTCACTCACTTCTACTTACATCAAATATAATTGAGAACAAACAAATAACCATCTTAACTTGGAATATCAATTAGTGAAAAAGTAAATTAAACTATTCTGTTATAACATAACATAATAAAGTGATGATGTGCCACTTTGGAATAAGCTATTCTACTTAAATGTTTTAAACTTAAATTAAACAATAACAACATTATTCAGTTTACAGCACTATGGCATGTTCTTGAATGAACTTCTTTTATGAATATTACAAAACCATAACAAGATGCACATTACTCTCACAATTTAACTCAAAGTAGATCCAAAGCAAGAAGAAAAAAAAAAGCATTCATACTGTACGTCTCTGCTTGCAGAGATTTCAGTCTAGGTTCTTGCAGTGACTGCACTACATCCGCCTTATTATTAGACGTGGACCTTCTTTACTGGAGATCCTGTTAATTTGAAACCACCTAAAATCTTGACTATCTCTCATCTGATGCCTTCGTACATCTGCGTCATTGAAAGAAAACAATTGAGATCCTATGAACAGATGCAAGCATTCATCTTCAAAGACTTTGAGGGATCAGTATTCCTTAAGGTATGCAAGATTTTCCAAAAAAATGTAGGCTTCTTTCCTCAATGCTCCTCTGGGGTTTTTGAGTATTTGTTGGCACTTTAAGGTTTGTTAGGTCTCCTCTGGGTTGTCTGGAGGTCTTGTGGATACCTTAAAGTGTTTTATCCTTGTTCAATATCCCTCTTGGCTCTTTAAGATTCGAATGAGTTCCTGAATAGTTGCAGCTTTTTGATTTTTTAAACTGCATTTTTAAAAGATCCTCAAGATTTGAGCATCTGGTCATGCATTCTTTCCAGGATGCGGTGAATGCTAGCAAAACTAGGCCGGTCAGTGGGATGAGTGCTCCAACACAAACGCATGAGGTTATACAGCTCTTGTGGGCAGTTTTCTGGACTGGCAAGAACATTTCCATCCCTTACAAAGTAGATGACCTCCTCATGGGCCATGCCGTAGTAAGGCTGCATGCCATATGAGAATATTTCCCATAATACCACACCATAAGCCCACACATCTGATTCACTGGTGTAGCGGTTGTAGAAGATAGATTCGGGTGGCATCCAGCGAATTGGGATGGCATCATTTTCACTGGCTTTGTAGTAATCAGCCGCATAGATGTTGCGTGAGAGACCAAAATCTGCAATTTTCACGACCAAGTTTTCTGCTACCAAGCAATTGCGGGTAGCTAGGTCACGGTGCACAAACTTGCGCTCTGACAAGTACGCCATTCCTCCCGCCACCTGCTTGGAAATGGAGAGCTGCTCCAGGCAGCTGAGGGGTGGGTAACGCTCAGGTTCTGACACAAGACTGCTGCATGTCAAGGTATCCCGACTTAGACTGGGCTGCTGGGTTGAAGAGCGCCGTCTCAGAAATTCATTCAAGTCCCCATAGGCCATGTATTCAAACATGAGACACATGGGCTTCCCCACTGCACAGACTCCTACATGGCAGATACACAAATGACAGGTTTAGTTACACTTCCAACTGTTGATACCTAACCAAAAATAAACTTCTGTTATTCTAACACTGGGTCCTGGCATTGAATCTGGTTCCGGAATGCCATAGAGGGGATTGATCCAGGGTTATACACTGGGTCAACTCTGAAATGGATGAGTCGAGCTATTTTAAGGCTTTTTCGATTGCGGTACCCTTGGGGAATGGGCATACGTGTAATAGGAAGCAGATGTGGTTCATTTTAGGAGTGTCCGCAAGCAGATGTATTTTAAAAGTGCAAGCTTTTGAAGGCATACAATTGTGATACATTACCCAAGAGACGGACAATGTTGGGGTGATCAAACTCAGCCATGAGTGCAGCTTCTCTTTGAAAGTCATTTTGCATATCGGTTGAAGCTTCCTCTTTCAACATCTTCACTGCCACCATGGTGAATGGCTCCATCGGCGAAAGACAAGGGGCTCTATAGGACAGCAGGCACATTGGGAACTAGTAGTTACAGTTTGCTTGCATCAAATTTAAGCAATTTTAGTTAAAATTTGCTGATCCAACCAAGGGATTTGTAACAATATGAATCTGGAATATAAATCATTTGATGACTATTTAGGCAGCATTACCCAGCGTCTGAAGTAATGTACTAGGCAGAGCATTACAACTGTAAAATGACTGTCCAGTTGATAGTGACATGGTAACCCATACTTGGAATTTGTCCTCTCCATTTAACCCATCCAACTTAGTGCACACACATTAGGAGTAGTGAGCATTGAACACACACACACACACACACTGCAAACCGTGGACACACACACCCGGAGTAGTGGGCAGCCATTCACCGTGCCGCCCGGGGAGCGATTAGGGGTTAGGTGCCTTGCTTAAGGGCACCTCAGTCATTTCCTGCCGGAATTGAGAATTGAACCCACAACCTACGGGTTAACAGTCTGACTCGCTAACCATTAGGACACAACTGTTCCTGTACAGCCAAAGCAATGTGTTTATTTACACGCATGCACAAGCCTGCAGAGCTTGGCAGGCAGCATATACAATCTTTACTGTAATGATAAACACTTGACTCTGGGCAGTAGTAGTAGGCAATCCTCACTGATCTCAAACCAAATTCCTCCCTACATCTTGTCACAAATTGTCAAACAGGTCATAACGCCTTTTAAAATAGTTTAAATGGTGATGTCAAACTGTGGAAACAGCATCACAATGGCAGAAACTCAAGAACCAACTTAGAATTCCATTAAGATTACACTTCCTGTGCAGAAGGCTCCTGTGTGTTCCTGGAGAAGTAAACACTTTTCTAATGGGTGTCTATAAATAACCTCCCCAGCAGGGCTTGCTCACACGATAGTGTCTACAGGGAAGTTTCATATTGAAACACATCACATGTTTAGTGTGACCTATTCAGTATCTTATTTCAGGAGATAGCCATATGGTGTATACATTTTACCCACTGCTGTAATTCCCAGGGGTATCTATATACCTGATATAAGGATTACATTGTGGTTTGGTCTGTATACGTCAGACCTTTGCATGCTGATTTACAGTTGGTTCATTTGTTATTTTTTTTATTTTTTCCTAAATCTAAATGGTGAGTCACTAAAGAGTTCAAGTATTCAGTCATTTCTGTAAAAAGAAACTGGATTCATTTAATCATTCACACAATGTAAAAGTTAATTTTGATAAAACCATGCAAAAGAAAACATGATCAGTATAAACACTGACAGTGCCAAACCAGGACAGACATTAGCACCACTGGTGTTGCATTTGCTTGTAACATTTGGTAGCTCTCACCTTGCCTGAAACACCCTACCGAAAGCCCCCTCTCCAATGTCACGGACATATTCAATGTTGTTGCGTGGATATTCGAGACTGAGGAGCTTGGAGTTGAGAAGGAGAGGCAGCCGTTGGTACATGGGGTTGGGGTGAAGTCTGTCCAGCAAGAGCTCTGAGGGGAGGGTGGTCAGAGTAGGTGTATCCAGCACCCTACTGAATACAGAAAGCACAACTTTTTTGTTTTGATATGTTTACTAATAATTTAGGTCATGCAACTTCCAAAGCAACGTCAAGAACACTTTTGGTGAGAGTTTCCAGTAGTAGGGGTGTACTACTCTCAAGGAGGCTTCTGGAGGACCACCGTCCTGCAGAGTTTAGCTGACCAAGGTGTCCAGGGTTACTTGAACATTACAGGAAGGTGTGTCGGAGCAGAATTGGAGGTAAAATCTATATGACGGTGTTGCCAATCTTACCTCTGGAGGGCTACATTCCTGCGCATTTCAGTTTCAGCCCTGCTCCAATACACCTGCCTGTTATTTTCAACTAAGCCTGAACACTTTGACTAGCTGTTTCAGGTGGTTTGATTAGGTTTGGAGCTAAACTTTGCAGGATGGTAGTCCACTTGTGGTAGGCCAATGGTAACCTATGTTCTAGAGCAGGGGTGCTCAATCCTGCTCCAGTAAAGTTTACCTTCAACCCTAATTAAACACACCTGAACCAGTATCTTTCCAGAAATACTACAATCTTCCAGGCAGGTGTGTCGGGGCAAGTTGGAGCTAAACTCTGCAGGACAGTGGACCTCCTGGAGCAGATTTGGACACCCCAGTTCTAGAGTTACCATAGATCAGGGGTATCCAAACTCGGTCCTGGAGGGCCACTGTCCTGCAGAGTTTAGCTCCAACTTTCCTCAACACACCTGCCTGGAAGTTTGTAGAATGCCTAATAAGACCTTGATTAGCTGGTTCAGGTGTGTTTATTTGGGGTTGGTGCTAAACTTTGTAGGACAATGGTCCACCAGGAGCATGATTGGACACCCCTGCCTTAGATTTTGGGTGCTTCTTAATCGGAAGGCTTCATCCTACGAAGGCTGCAAATCTCGGTTGCCACGTCATCAAACGTTGCTGAAGGCCATCTCAATATGAAGGTTCCTTGGAAGGCAGCCTTCGTTTCACGTCCTATTTGGTCTGTTTTGAAGGACGCAATTGATGTATCCTTTGCGGCCTTAAATCACCCACAATCCTTTGCACATATTTAAATTCACGAAAATAAACTGATGGGAAATGAGTCGGTCCTGAGGTAGTCTGAGTTTATTATGAAATGTAAGACAAAAAATTATGTTTTCGGACATGAAAGTATAGATGTTATCTTTTGTTTTGCTGTAAATTAATAATTTAACTCTAAACTGCCAATAATGTAAGCCACTGGGAGACCACAAACGGTTGTCATTCACTGTACTGTAATAAGAAGCCAGTTAATATAAAGATTTGTAATACAAAGTATTTTTCCAAAATTAAATTTAAATAGTATTTTCGTGCGGTGACCGTGAGGTGAAAACATTTATGACGTAGCCATGCACACTTCCTATACCATCTCATTCTAGCGTTTAATGCTGAGGAGGACACTAGCCTATAAGCCTCCGAAGGACTAGACTAGGAAGGATGCAGCCTCAGTAGGATGCAGCCTTCTGTTTGAGAAGCACACTATATGTCTTGCTAGAGTTAGATTTATAAATAAATATGTCGGGATTATGATAGTTTAATAGGAAATGTTTTTTCATGACTAACAATAGATGTAGATACAATACACACCCTACTTGGTACATCTACATCTGTCCTAATGAATCAGCCTTTCTGGTGTTTGAGCCTTCAACCTTTTACCAGCGCAGTTAATTGTATGAATTCTATGAGTGACTATACGACTTAAATTAGATTAATCAGTTCATTATTCACCTTTTCCTCTTTTTCCACATTTTCTTTCTTCTGTGGCACATGAGGATGAGTATGGTAAAGAAGGCCGCCCCAGCAAAGCCAGCAATGACAAAGATGATAACGCTCATTGAGTAGGCTGTGGACACAGGGGGGGGTGGGTATAACTGGACTGGTTTTGGAATCGAGGGGGCAGTCTTCACACTGATAACTAAAGAAAAGAACAACAATGGTGATGCAGTTGATTTGGAACAGCTTTTGTTTTATATTGACTTATGTCAGAGTAAACTGTCAATCTAGGATTAGCTACTCCAGTCAACAATGTATATTATTAATTGCTTAGGTACACATTTATATACCTTCTCCACATTTGGGCACCAGACAGTACTCCCAGCGTACATTAGGGTTTGTGGTGTAGCACCATGGCCTGTCACTCTCTCCACCTGGGTTACGACAGTAGTTTTCTGCATTTCGCAACTCAGGAATTACATCTACAGAGAGTCTATGTTGATGGGGATCCTGAATGGGATAAAAAGAGAGCGGTCAACAAACAAACTCAAACCTGTGGTCACTCACATATCATCTGCGGCTAAATTCAATATCCCCATTATCCCTGATATTTCCAGCATTCCCAGGTTAAAAACCACTGCATGCATTAAACCTGTCACATTGTTTTGAAAAGAGACAAAATCTTCTCCATTCAAAACTTCATTTCAAAGGAAACTTCTGGATTTGTGTATTTTGACCCTCCATTGTTTTTGCTGTGAAAACAGTGTTTCCTGTGTACATATCGTTTGAAGGTCACTGAGCGCATGCCAACATGCAGCATTCGGATTGTTTGGGGTTAGGGTATTGTTTGAGGAAAGTGATGAAAAAACAAGTTAGTATATTTGATTACAGCTACAGGAGGAAACGATAGCATGTTATAATACATTTTTGTTTATTCATTTGTGCATTTTTAACCTTTTGTCCAATATTCTAAATCAGGCATGTCTCTTTACAAGCATCTCAACATACAGTGAGGAAAATAAGTATTTGAACACCCTGCTATTTTGCAAGTTCTCCCACTTAGAAATCATGGAGGGGTCTGAAATTGTCATCGTAGGTGCATGTCCACTGTGAGAGACATAATCTAAAAAAAAAATCCAGAAATCACAATATATGATTTTTGAACTATTTATTTGTATGATACAGCTGCAAATAAGTATTTGAACACCTGAGAAAATCAATGTTAATATTTGGTACAGTAGCCTTTGTTTGCAATTACAGAGGTCAAACGTTTCCTGTAGTTTTTCACCAGGTTTGCACACACTGCAGGAGGGATTTTGGCCCACTCCTCCACACAGATCTTCTCTAGATCAGTCAGGTTTCTGGGCTGTCGCTGAGAAACACGGAGTTTGAGCTCCCTCCAAAGATTCTCTATTGGGTTTAGGTCTGGAGACTGGCTAGGCCACGCCAGAACCTTGATATGCTTCTTACAGAGCCACTCCTTGGTTATCCTGGCTGTGTGCTTCGGGTCATTGTCATGTTGGAAGACCCAGCCTCGACCCATCTTCAATGCTCTAACTGAGGGAAGGAGGTTGTTCCCCAAAATCTCGCAATACATGGCCCCGGTCATCCTCTCCTTAATACAGTGCAGTCGCCCTGTCCCATGTGCAGAAAAACACCCCCAAAGCATGATGCTACCACCCCCATGCTTCACAGTAAGGATGGTGTTCTTGGGATGGTACTCATCATTCTTCTTCCTCCAAACACGTTTAGTGGAATTATGACCAAAAAGTTCTATTTTGGTCTCATCTGACCACATGACTTTCTCCCATGACTCCTCTGGATCATCCAAATGGTCATTGGCAAACTTAAGACGGGCCTTGACATGTGCTGGTTTAAGCAGGGGAACCTTCCGTGCCATGCATGATTTCAAACCATGACGTCTTAGTGTATTACCAACAGTAACCTTGGAAACGGTGGTCCCAGCTCTTTTCAGGTCATTGACCAGCTCCTCCCGTGTAGTTCTGGGCTGATTTCTCACCTTTCTTAGGATCATTGAGACCCCACGAGGTGAGATCTTGTATGGAGCCCCAGTCCGAGGGAGATTGACAGTCATGTTTAGCTTCTTCCATTTTCTAATGATTGCTCCAACAGTGGACCTTTTTTCACCAAGCTGCTTGGCAATTTCCCCGTAGCCCTTTCCAGCCTTGTGGAGGTGTACAATTTTGTCTCTAGTGTCTTTGGACAGCTCTTTGGTCTTGGCCATGTTAGTAGTTGGATTCTTACTGATTGTATGGGGTGGACAGGTGTCTTTATGCAGCTAACGACCTCAAACAGGTGCATCTAATTTAGGATAATAAATGGAGTGGAGGTGGACATTTTAAAGGCAGACTAACAGGTCTTTGAGGGTCAGAATTCTAGCTGATAGACAGGTGTTCAAATACTTATTTGCAGCTGTATCATACAAATAAATAGTTAAAAAATCATATATTGTGATTTTACTTTTTTTTTTTTTTTTAGATGATGTCTCTCACAGTGGACATGCACCTACTATGACAATTTCAGACCCCTCCATGATTTCCAAGTGGGAGAACTTGCAAAATAGCAGGGTGTTCAAATACTTATTTTCCTCACTGTATGCAAACATTTTTTCTTTGTCAAATTAACTACTTTCAAAGATTGGAAAGGCTGCATTACCTACAATGGTAGTCTAAAGCTATGCATAAGTAGCTACTTGGCTAACTATTAGCTAACATTATTTTCCCTACACATGTAGTCTAAGTGACGCCAGCCTTTGGTGAATAGGAGGTAGTACTAGTTATTAATTAAAGATTACGAAGACAAAACATCCTTTAGAGTAACATGTATTGAATAATCTCACAAAATATGAGCAGGAACATTTCTGAGAAAAGTAAATAGAGTCCATTTTGATTTTATGCTGACTTTAATACAAGCATTTACCTGCTGGTTCCATCGCTGACAGGGAATTCCAGATGCGGTGACATTGTGTGTTCCTTGGTAAAATCTTCCTTTGTCATTGTAACATGTTGCTATAGATATATAAATTACAAACGGTCAAGTATATTGAAATGTGTGTTTTGATTATCAAAATTGCTGAAAAAAAATTGTAGTGGAGTCTAAAGGTCTGAGGCTGTTAGTAAACATCTGTATTTTCGTAATTTCAAATAATTTAATTAATAATACTAATTATTTTACATTAATTTCAGTGTTTTTTTTAACAGAGGAATTCACATTCACAAGTGTAAATGAAAATAAATCTAAGATATCTTTATAGACTCTCAGACTTATAGAACCCACTATATGTGAAGATAATATAAAGTTAAACTCATACTTACATGTAACTTGATCTTTATTGATATCTGAATAAAACACAAAAAATAATGAGTTTTTCATTGAAATTCATTTTAATCATTAACCAGTTATGTTATCATGCAGGTTTCTAAAAGATATACACAACATAATACCCACTTTCCTACCATTTTTCATTACCATTTCATTGCCATTTCCCACTGAATTTTGCCGCTTCACAAGTTAGACAGCAGCTTGCAAACATGGCATGGAAACTTTTAGATGGGAACATTTACTCAGCTGTCCAACATCCCCTACTGATCCTTCCTCACATGCTTTGGCTATAAAACACACTAATCTTGTCCATCTACAGGTTCGCTGTCGTCACATTCCTCACGAGGCATTTCACATAAACAAACAAAAAAAAATCCTACAGCATTGTCCTGCCAAGAACCATACGTGGCGTTTTTTCCACTAACACCCATTGTTTTCATGGGACGGATGCTTTATGGACATCACTGACAATCAGCCCCAAAATATCACAGGCTTTTCATAACTAAACAAAGATCGAGCCGAATGTCACCCCACAGGAAGATGTACAGTTATGTAATAGCGTGTCACTCTTACCAACGTAAGGAACTGCAGTACATGAGGATGGGTCTGTTTGTTGGCTGGGTAGAGAGGTGCATTCTGGGAGACTGATGCTATGTGTGAACACTTGATGAGATCTTTCCTCAGCAGAACGCCACTCCTTATAACAGTACAGCTCTTTTACTGCGAGACAGTGCTCCCTGTGAAACAACAGCACAGTTTCTGTTTTATACGTATACTGTATGTACAGTATATATAGCATGGGCGGTGCTGTGGTTAAAACTCAGGGCTAGTATTTGAAAAGTAACTGGTTTCTGGGCCGACCACCATTGTTCCCTTAAGCATGATTTTTAACCTCAGGTTGCTCCACTACTGGTTAGTTATTTTGGATAAAGGCATCTTCCAAATGACTACTTACTAAATAGTGATATGGATCATTTTCTGCATGTGATGCCTGTTCTGTCCATGAGGAAAATCATGTCATTTGAAAATATGGACTGAATTTGATTATAACATTATATATATATTAATATATTTTTTTATTCAGTTTTTCTGAAGTTTTTTTATTCAATATAATGCAAATATACATTGAAGCCTGTATTTGTGAGATACATTTAAAAAAAAGAAATTAAGTCACAGTGACAAGTTAATAGGTATAGGATGTAGGAGTAGCGTAAGCTTAGGTGAGATTTGGCGCCTCTCACGGTTCAAACAAATAGGGCAACAAACTCAAGCTCCTAAGACATTTCTCTTCAAAAATTCCAGTTTTAGACTTCTAATTCATGACCGGTGTTTTGTTTTCCTCTGTGCTTCCGCGTTGGTTAATACGTCAGATGTCACTCTTTTACTGGAACTAGATTCGCGTACGGCCGTTACCAAAAACGCAAACACATATGTTATCAAAAACTTTACAAAAAAAATGTCTTGGCTTTAGAAGACCTTTATTAACCCCTCGGAGTCGTATGGATTACTTTTATGATGGATAGATGCACTTTTGTGGGCTTCAAAATGTCCCATTATTACTATTCACTCCCATTATAAAGCTTGGAAGAGCCAGGATATTTTTTATATGACTCTGATAAAAGAAAAAAGGAAAAAAAGAAAGTCATATACACCTAGGATGGCTTGAGGGTGAGTAAATTATGGGATAATTTTCATTTTTGGGTAAACTAACCCTTTATTTGCATGTATCTTTCGACAAACATACTGGTAATTATTAAATAAACTTTACATACTGGTAAATTAAATTTCTGGGTCTTTAGTGACCCTGATCTATATCTAACACGGAAGGATCACTAACTGCCGTAATAATATAAAACTCTCCTGATATTTAATAACAATTACAAAAGAATAAAATAAAGCATATTTGGTTTCCTTTTAGAACTTGGAAGGGTTCAACTGGAGCAGACGCTTTTTACCGGCATCGCTGTCATCGTCAGCGCTCATTTCCCAGTACATTCAGCATCTGGCCCATATTCATGATCTCAACCATCAACCAAAACTATCATTTTTAACTTCTTCAAAATCAATATTTTGATCGCTGACAGATTCTTCACCAAATCCACCATCAAGTGACAGTGACACTAATGTTTGACTGCGTATAGTACTTGCTAGTTAGGAAATTTGATCCAAGCTACTTTTTATTCAACACTTTTTATTCAACAATTGGTGAAAAGCCACCACATACAAAGAATGACTCATAAAACTCGTTTGTTAGGATAACTGTCCTATAGGATAAAGAGTAGAAAGGAAAAAAGTATATTCTACATGGTATATTACCATGTACCCCACAGAACAGAACCTTTTCATTACCTGCAGACAGGTTTAGGTGCTGGTCCTATTCCCGAAGGATTGCAGTCCTGGAAGGTGGCGTGGCAGAGCAGGGATCTGGCAGCAGGCCTGCAGAATGAGCTGACCCCGTCCAGCTCCCCCCATACACTCTGAGCCAGGTACTCCTGTGCATCCTCTGGGTTCGGGAGAGAGTAGTTGAAGAACACCAGAGCATTGCGACGGAGCAGGTTCCGACACACGTCGCCCCTGTATGTGCTGCAATAGCCAGCGTTGCCTTTGTACAGTCTAAATAGGATAAGACATCACAATGCAGTATTAAAGACAACACAATAATGATACAACAACTGTGTTCTGTGTGGTTTTCATAAGGTTGCTGTGGTTGCAAAGGCTTTTCAAAGGATGGTTGCTGTTCTTTATGCATGTTCTGGGTGATTGATTAATGATTCAAGTAAACCTTTGTGAAAAAGATGTGCGCTTAATTGAATTGAATGTGCTCTTGTAGCACAAACAATTAAAAAAAAAAAACATCATTTTCAACTAAAACTTTCGGTTTCACTTTATTTTGATGGTCCCTTTAACACATTCTGTTTACTATAATGTTGCACCTTCATGTCTACTAACTCTCATTAGAGTATTAGTAGAGTATTAGTAGACTGGTAGGGTTTGAGTTACTTATAGTCAGTATAATGTCTGTTGAGGAGCAAAATAAAGAGTTATCAGATATTAAGCAGACAGTCTACTAATACTCTAATGATAGTTAGTTGACATGTAGTTGCAAAGTTACCTATAGTTAACAGAATGTTCAAAAGGGACCATCAAAATAAAGTGCTACCAAACTTTCAACTCATTTACATGACAGCAGCATTTTGGGAGCCTGACAACTCAAACTTTTGAAAACTGGTTTCAGAGTGCAAGTTTTTGAAAACGACACCATTATCGTCTCCCTGTAAACTACAAAAAACGTGCTTTTGTGAAAATGGTGACCTCATGCGCATCCATATAGTCTATAGATGAGTAGTTTTTCTTTACAAAATTGACATCGCCAACTACTGGCATCGCATCAACAATACAGCGTTTTTAGTTGTTTTCACAGATCCATGTGAACGGGATCGTTTGGACAATGTTATCGTCTGTAAGCAAAAAACGCAAAATAAAAAAACATAAACCATAATGAAAAACCGTAATAAGAACTCGTTTTAAAAGCACGTTTAAGTGCACTTCTTTTTCACAAAGGAAAAAGCCAAGCCAATCTCACTTTGTACATATTTTACGTGGTGGCTAATTCGTACGAATTCATATGTTTGTCGAATTTGTACGTTTTTTGCTAAATCGTACATATTTCATGAGTTGCCCAATTCGTACGAATGACCTACCCCTGACCCCACCCCGAAACCTACCCATCACTGGGGTTTAGACAAATCGTACAAATTTGTACGAATTACCCACCTCGTACTCACTCGTACGAATTCGTACGAATTGGTCGTGAGATAGCGTTGAAAAAGCCCACCTTGAAATATTCTAGCTCCAATACATGACTTGGCTGAATACTTACAGTAAATATCTATTTTTTAATCATACCAGTTAAAACGTCTGATGGCTTTGAAATGTAACAGCTCAACTCTCCTCAACAAACCGCATAATCTGACGCATTAATCATGTTTGTAGTACAAATGGTGCAGGAAAAACCATAACTCTCTGAGAAATAATAACAGTGATGCTTACCCTAGCAAACTGTGTTTATGAGATATGTAGTAGGGTTTGGAAGTTGCCAAAGAGTAACTTTGCCCTCATCATTGACTTCTGCTAAACAGAATGGCTGTTTTGGACTCAAGTCATATAAAGATGTTGCTTCAAGGTTTCCATACACAACTCCGTCTCATGACTATGCGCTGACGCATGTACACACTGCGCAATTGACAAGAATAAAGTGCCGTTCTTACAATTATTTCATTCTGTTTAACTTTGCTCTAATTGCATCCAGATGCTGAATCTGAATCGTTTGGAAAATAGCTTGGTTTATTTAAGTTCATGTGTAACTTAGACCACATGGCGTGTCTGGCTTTTAGGGAAGGAGTGAACTGCGTTATCCAGCACATGTGTATACGTTTGCATTTATCATCTGAAATCAACAGAGACATGATGATTCAGTTTTAGTGGCTATTTCCAGTGAAAGAACTCCAGTCAGCGTAAACGCAAACTTCCGACTGACTTGAGTCACTACACTGTCATGATCTGTCTTTCATTTGTTTTATTGCATACAGGTTTCTTATCAATTATAGCTCCCCATCCAAAGATGATGTCATATTGAATGACAAGCCCTATTAACATGATTCACTATCAACCCTGAGTCTTAGTGTGGTGACTCGCACACGGACAAAACTTACTTACATCTTATCTATTTTAGTGTCCTTGTTACACATGTTACACATACTTAGGAATAACTATAAAATATGCATTGTGCAATAAATATGCAATAATTACATGCAACTATAGTCCTAAACCAAACCCTAATCCTAACCCGAACCCTATAGTAAGTGCATGTGGTCCCACTTCATATTAAGTGGCTTTAAGTACTATGTACTTACATTGAAATTAAATAATTTGATACAATAGACGTATGCATGCATGTTTTTACATTGTAATTATGTTTTAAAAATAGCTGCATGTATACAGCTGTAATTAATGTATGCATTACATTTGTAATTACACTGTTGACCCTTCCCTTACACCTTAGCCCACCCTTAAACCCACCCAATCCACCACACCTGACCCTAACCTTACCAGTATCACACCTCATAGCAGCAAAAGTGTTTTACAATACAACATCCACACAATAAGTGCACTAAGTTTTCGATGTAAGTACATAGTACTTAAAGCCACTTAATATAAAGTGGGACCAAATAAAGTGTAACCTATAATTTCTTATAACTTTTGATTTTGGGGTGATATGACCTACACATGTTTTTAACAGATTTTGTAAGATTCACTCAGGTAGGACTCATATACACTCTTAAAAATAAACCTTTCAAAAGAGTTTTTTTTTTTTTTTTTTTTTTTTTACAGTTATGCCACAAAAGAACCATCATGGGTTTTCTTGGTGAGAAGAACACTTCTGAGCTTTTTTTCCACTATAAAGAACCTTTTGCCCAATGGATGTTAAAGGTTCTTCATGGAACCATAGATGCCAATAAACAACCATTATTTTTAAGAGTGTATATATTATATGCTGAAGTGCCACTCAATAGGATCCAAATTTATTCTTACCTCCATTCTATGGGAAAGTGACAGGATCCAGAGACGGCCACCAGAAACAGGCCCAAGAAGAGAGAAAAGCACAAACAATATCTGTTTAATGTCCGAGAGTAACACATCCACTCTGTCGGCCTGACCATTCTCCTGTCATGCAGTGCTTGGCTCAATGTTTGTGTGTGTGAGAGGAGGACAGAGACAGAACTTGGGGGGTCTTTCTGGACATACAGCAGGTGTGAAGTTTAACAGCCCTCCCTGATTTCATGTGACAGGATTCAAGAATCTCCTCCACAGAATAAACCAGTCTGGCCAAGGCTATCTCACGACCAATTCATATGAATTCGTACTAGTGAGTAAAAGGTGGCTAATTTGTACGAATTCGTACGACCTCACTCGTAGGAATTCATACGATTTGTCTAAACCCCTGTGATGGGTAGGTTTAGGGGCGGGGTCAGGGTACGTCATTCGTACAAATTCATACAAATTGGGCAACTCGTAAAATATGTACGATTTAGCAAGAATCATACGAATTCGTAAGAGTGAGATCGTAGAAATTCGTACGAATTAGCCAACTCGTAAAATAAGTACGAACTGCCGTGAGATCGGGTTGGTCTGACGGTGTCTTTCTTCAAAACTTTTTTTTTTTTTTTTTTTTGGATAAACACCCATAAGAAATAAAACATTAGTCAGGCATTATCACACACGATACATTATTATATCTAACTTTGCAGATGCTGATTGACCAATAAGAGTCAAGTATTCTGGAGAGCCATGTAATAAGGAATATGTGGTAGAAATGAACATCAGATAGACACATATATTACTCAGTTAATTCAATAATTAATTCCAAATTGCCTAATCGTATTGAATACATTCTCTACATGGCTAAAGTGCCACTATAAAGCATTGTGGCATGTTTGCGCAGGGATGCTTTTCAGAGCTTTGAGGAGGCAAACGAACAGCTATGCAAACACAAGGCAAGCTAACTGAAATCCTGGCTCCAGAAACACAGCTGCTGAAACTTAGAGAGCAGTCTCACCATATTTACACAAAGCAGCCAGAGAAACATATGGCTGAAACAGTAGGTCACAGTGGGTGAGTGTTTTACGAAGCCCCGTTTCATGGGCCTTTGTTAACAGAAGCATCTCAAATTGATTTTGCTAAAACATTATGACTGGTGACATTACAGCCTTACAATAATATACTGTGGCAGTAACCTAGAACAGTGACTGTAGTAATGTGACGTACAGTATATCATATTGCCAAATGAAAATGTACCTTGTTTTTTATTTGCATGGTACACTACTGTTCAAAAGTCGGTACGATTTTACAAATCAATATTATAAATCAAACATACAGGAACAAAAGTAATATTGTGAAATATTATTACAATTTAAATAAGTTTTCTGTTGTGATATATAGTAAAATGTAATTTATTCATGTGATCAAAGCTGAATTTTCAGCATCATTACTCTCAGTCTTCAGTGTCACATGATCCTTCAGAAATCATTCTAATATGATGATTTGATGCTCAAGAAACATTTATGACTATTAATTGCTTAATATTATTTTAAGAAACCATGATATATTTTGTTAGTATTCTTTGATGAATAACCCATATAACCATTTACCGTAGTATCCATCCTTCATGCTAAATACCATAGTTGAATGTTACTACAATAAAATAGTTATTTGGTATCACCACTGCTGTCATCTAAATAATATTGCTGTTTACAGGAAGCCCCATTTTTATATAATTGTAGTTATTTTTTACAGTTGAGTATCAATACTTTGAGTAAAGTTGAGTATCAGACTTTTTGGGACAAAGCAGTAGACAAACTATTGGATATAGTAAGACTCCTTAAACTGACCTGAAACAGTTATTTTTGCTGTAACTTTGACGGTATTGGCTCCTCCGCTGTGCTGGTTAGTAGCCTGACAGGTGTAGAGAGCTGGTTTATGAACCACTACACGCAGAACAGATAGTATGACTTCGTCCACCAGCGTCTCCTCCACTGACGCTCCTGAAATCTGCAGATAACAAAATACCATCAGCAACAGCCTAACATGATAAACCATGATAAATTCACTGTAATGTCTGGCCTCTACATTTGATCAAATGCCAATATGTGCAATATAAAAAACACTACCGTTCAAAAAATGGTCTTTTTTTAAAAGACTTTAATACTTTTATTCAGCAAGGATGCATTAAATTATCAAAAGTGATAGAAAAGGCTTTACCACTGCTACAAAAATGTAAAAAATAAATAAATAAAAATAAAATAAATGCAGTTTGAACTTTCTATTAATCAAATAATCTTTAAATAATGTTTACACAAAAAAATATGAAGCAGCACAACTGATTTCAACATTGATAATAATCAGAAATGTTTTGTGAGCAGCAAATCATCATATAACAAAAATGTCTGAAGGATCATGTGACTGGAGAAGTGATGCTGAAAATTCTGCTTTGATCACTTGAATAAATTACATTTTACAATATATTACAATGTAAAACAGCTATTTTAAATAATATTACAGATTTTAACTGTATTTTTGACCAACTAAATGCAGCCTTGGTGAGCAAAAGAGACCTCTTTTAAAATAATAATAAATTTACCAACATCAAACTTTTGAACAGTAGATAATAACAACAATAACAATCACAAACAATTATTATGGCAAGTGATGTACCCACAAAATGTAGCAACTATAAATTAACATAGCTGAATTAATATACAGTTATGCTGATGTACGATGACAGGTGTGCATAGGCTTTTCAAATATGACTTATCTAATTAACTTCTTTTTAACTAACACATTCATGATATTATTTTTAATAGCACAGAGATTCCAGCATGTAATTGGGGGCTATTTGTATTTGTAATTATTACAAAATAGCCACTAGTGTTCTTCACAGTATATGTGCAGAAATGAATAGAATAGAATAGAATAGAATAGAATAGAATAGAATAGAATAGAATAGAATAGAATAGAATAGAATAGATCCGATGGGTCAAATGTAAGTCACATGATTATTCCAACAAATATAACAAATCCCTCTATTTATCGTTTGGATGTGTTAAGACTCCTGCTATTTTGCTAATGTGATTTGTTGAGTTTATGAGAACATTATGAGAGCCTGTAGGAATGTCAGTCTCATGCTGCGATCACGGCTCTATATTTGACGAAGTGCGCATGCAGCTGATTTTAGAAGGCACTTCATCTGGCTCAAGAAAACTAATGAGCTGAGAGTCCTGCCAGAATGACACTCAGACGGAGTAATTTTAATCAACGGTCTAATAACATCTCACAGGTTTCAGAGATGCTCTGAGGGTCAGAGGTGAAAGTTCATTTATCAATCATCATCATCAGCTATGACAGCTCAAACTATTTATCAGAGCAATGTTTTATGTATAAAATGTATTTTCTAAATTATTTCGTAACATTATCAGTGAAAAGAGCACTAAAGGCAAAGTACATTAATGGTAATGATTTGGTCCAAGTAAATTAGTGGATTTAAAAAAAAAAAAAATGTCCACAATTACCAAAAAAGGTATTGCATAGACATATTATTCTAATAACACATCATTATTGAAAGCTGTATTTGATGTGAAATCTTTTTAAACTGTTTTTTTTTTATTTTTTATTTTTTTTTATGCAACATAATAATGATGACATTACTATTATTTTGAAATGTTGAAAATATAAAATATTTAAATAACAAAACAATCAAATAATAAAAACTGCAGATGCTCAAACATAGTGAACATTAAAATGATAAAATGCACATAACCACAACACTAAGTTTGCATGGAAAAACGTGACTGTGATCTTGAATGAAAATTGTTGAGTTTTGTGTCTTTTAGTTTGTGTCATCTATGCTAGCTTACAACAACAAAAACACACTGTTTCAACAGGAAATATGTCAACAGAGTTTGCTCATGCGTCACCTTCATTGTGATGTGTATGCGATGTTTAATGGGACTTTATATACTTGACATCTCCAAAATGTAGACCATTAACAAATAGCGGAACAAGCTGTAAGTCAGTATGTTCATTTTTCTGTTTCTATACTGGCTGATGCTAAAAAGCAATGTAGCACTTGATTGTGTTCAAGGTGAAGCTGCCTCCCCCAGAGATTGTGTTCCCTAAGCAGGAAACTCCTTTTAAGTTCAATGGGTCGAAGCTGCCTCCCCCAGATATCAGGCTTTTTCTCTCTAAGTAGGAAGCTCCCCTATAGTAATAAGGTCGAAGCTGTCTCCCCCAGATATTGAGGTGCCCAAATTAGGAAACCTCCCTTATTTGTCAAGCTTGTAGCTCCCTCCCCCAGATATTTGTGTTTTCTCTCTAAGCTGGAAGCTCCCTTGTATCTCATTTAGGGTCGAGTGGTCTCACCAAACTTTTTTATGGTTTTAAGTGGTGTCCTCTTCTCCCCTTTGAGCTTCATCCTCAAAAGCTTTCGCCCAAGATTCGCAAACCCTTTTTGTTGTAAGGCACCTTTGGGAGTGCTGGAATCTTGAGATTTTGGATATTTTAGAGTTTCCTGGGTTGAACTTATGGCGCTTTTCCACTACACAGTACCAGCTCGCCTCGGCTCGCCTCGACTCGACTCGGCTTTGTTTGGTTTTCCACTGTGTAAAAGTTGTACCTGTACCTGCTTCCATGTACTTTTTTTTGTACCACCTCCGGCGAGGTTCTAAGCGAGCTGAGGCGATACTAAAATGTGACGTGAAAACACGGCAGACTGCTGATTGGTCAGAGAGAATCGTCACTATTCACTGCGTCATCATTGCACATGCCAGACGGAGTATCCTGAATAAAAAACAGCAAAAACAAAAACGAAAACATCCAAAAACAGCATACACTCGATTTCCTCCATTGTGTGTCTCGCGCATAGACAGTAAAATAAAGGTCTCGCGTAGAAGATTAATAAGTCACGGCAGTTTCCTGTGGCGTAGCTATGACGACCAGGTACTATTGTGGAGGTACTATCTGCAATGGAAAACGGAGTGAAAAGCGAGCCGAGCCGAGCCGAGTCGAGTCGAGCTGGTACTGGTAATGGAAAAGCGCCATTAGAGTAGTATCCTCCCCGTTTCTCAGGTCTTGAAGTAGGGTTTTCTGTTCCACATGTCGAGCTCTTCTGATCTATAGAACCCAATGGGAAGTTGCTTTTTCGCCCCAGTTTTTGAACACTTCATGTTGTATGGCACCTTCAGGAGCACTGGTGTCTTGAGATCTGGGTTAGATGGTGATTTCGTGTGGTTGTGGCTAGTGCTTTTTGGGCTCCCCTTGATTTGCTGGTCTTTAATATTCAGTGTGGAGTAGAACCCTTCCCCACTACTGGGGTTTTCTTTCAGTGAGTGTCCTCCGCTCCCTGTGAGAGAGCTTGGTGTGATTCCTTGAATACCATTTCTGATACAGCAATGTTTAGTGGTGTAGCTGCGCTTTTCTGCAAGCTCCCCTTAATTAGCGGGTCCTCAATGTTAAGTGTGGAGTTGAACCCTTCCCCACTACTGGGATTCCTTTCAGTACAATCTCTAGAACCCGACAAGCAATATTTGCCCCAGTTTGTGAACCATTTTTGTTGTAGGGCACCTTCGGGAGTGCTGGAGTCTTGAGATCTTTGCACGGTACTGCAGTTTCTTGAGTGGTTGTACAGTAGCTTAGTAGCTTGCACTTAGAGAGCTCCCCTTGGTAAGCAAGTCTTTTGGGTTGAGTGTGAGTGGTATTGCCCTCACTACCAAGATCGTCATGCTGAGTCCTCTGCTCCCAGAGATACCCATCTCTGAGCTCCGATGAGAAGTGGCTTTTTGCCTTTTTGCATCCCTTCTCATTGGCAAGCACCTTCGGGAGTGCATGGTCTCTTGAGATTGTGACTGTAGTCAGACAAGATGTGAGCACTTTTCTACTGAGGTAGTATGATTTCTAGCTCCCCTGGGGTGTCTAGGGGTAGAACTTCTGATAATGATAGTGACAGGCTAGGAAATTGACTTACTCCCTGAGCCAGTATTCATTTAAAAGGTAACATCTACTATATATATTTATAGCAATACCAGACCTAGTTATGCCCTTGGGACGAGCACTTTCCTTGCATAGGGTATGACGCGTGGGTGGTGGCCATAGGGAATATTGTCACTGACAGTCCACCGGTTACCTGAGTTGTGGAATTTTTTGACTCTGGCATCTAAGAAAGATATTGTTGCTTTTGAACATGTGCTTCAGACACCTACACGCTCCAATAGTGCTACAGACTGCAGTACTGGGTACTCCTCAGGGCTGGACTGGCCATCGGGCATACCGGGCACTTTCCCGGTGGGCCGACGTGCTTTTTGGGCCGATACATCTCATACTCATACATCATTTTTATTATTATTATTATTTTATTTTTTATTTTTAACGGCCCATAAAATGTGTACATCGGCGGCCCATTCGTTTTAATTAAGCCCATTCGTGCTTAATTGGCGGCGCTGGGTTTGTGCCGGTGTAATGCATTGGTTATTTTTTTTTTTCTTACAGACCAGCCCATGAAACACGTAGATCAGCGGCCCATTGGTTCTTTTCTTGATTGACACTGGGCTGGCCCAATCACAACTTTAAACGAGTGAGCGAGCGTGCAGCAGTGGCAGTGTGTGTATCTGTCAAAATAGTCAGCGAGATGGAGAAGAAACGCAAGGAATGTGCAGAGAAATAGTGTGAAAAAATAGAAACAGGCCCTTAAAGCAGACACTGTAAACTGTGTCAACATATATGTTTTCTGACCTTCATCAGCTCCAGTGGCAGATGATGATGGTGAGGAGGATCAGGAGAGAGATGAGAAAGTGTAGAGTCCGCCGTAAGCAGAACTACTTTCAAAACACTTAGGCCATGTCATGAGTGTAGGAACCCATAACCCAGTTACAGATTATTTCCACATCTGCATAGTTGACGATTACCGCAATTCACTAGAAATTTAACGAGAGGCGTTTGTAAACCATGTTTTCCGCCAAAATAAAAGCTTGATGCAGTTTGCGTCAAAATAAAAGATCATGTGCTTATCTCTTTCAAGTATAGAAATGGGTACAAAACTAATTATGAAAGTTTCCTTTATTTTTTAGTGCATTTGTTTTACAAAATATGTCTATTACTGTCATAGGATTAATGTTATAACTATTATTATGTAGTGTAATGTAAATAGACACTGTAACTAAAAGAGGTTTCTTTGTTTAATTTGCACTGAATATGGGTTGGAGCTTTTAATTTTGAACTCTCAAAGTGCACCAGATTGATGAATTTAACATTAAAATGCAAAAATAATTTCTTACGGGGTGGATCATGCCCCCAAACCCCCCTAGAAGGACCGAGGTCCACCCACCACAGTTTTACCAAAAATCCTGTAAGAAACACTGGTATTGCTATGCCAATGCATTCATCACTGTGGAGTATAGTTCAACTGTATTAATAAATGTCACATTTTTACTTATTTCATCTGTTAACTCTCACTTGTTCCTATACTCACTCATTACCTGGCATTAGTGGTTTTAAGGAATAGGAGATGGTATGCATATATTTAAGGGCGTGCAAAGATGGGTGGTATTTATGATCATATAGTGGGCCAGTCTGGGCCAAAATGCCCGGGCCGATTTTTTGTCCCAGTCCAGCCCTGGTACTCCTGCAACATAAGCAATGACATACATCTGAGTGAAAGAGACGCCGGGAAGTTAGCGAGGGAAGGATGCTAGTTTACAAAAAAAAAAAATCCTGTATCAATAGGAAACATGTCAACACAAAAGGAAAAAAATATATTTTTGCACAAGCATGGAAGCAAATCTTGTGCACATACTAGTGCAACTGAATACATTCTGCAAAACAAATGTTCAACAGAAAAGCAAGTAAAGCAACAAGCAAGAACCCATCAATGAGAATATCATGCAAAACAAAAATAAAACACAAAAGAGTGAATAGTGTTGTCAGATTTACAGAAAATAGATTAGTTTGGGCAGTCAAGGGTTAAACCATTCTGCGTCTATACAACCTCACCTGAGAGGTCAGTCTCTGCTTTAGTCTTTACTGCTCACACTGTTGTTCCATATCGTGCCAAAAAATAGAAGTTTCAACCACCGTCGCTTAGCCAAACCAATATTTATCTACGCATATCTAAAAAGTATTCAAATATGATTGCCAGTATCCAAATGAAAACAAAGAGAGCACAGCTTGTTCAGATCTACTCTTTACACCCCCTGACAGAAGCCTGAGAAATTTGAATCTTGGACTCTCCAGGATTTAAAGACTTAAACGCTTGTTTGCAGACAATATCTTCACCTAAGACTGCTGATCAGTTTTCGAGTTCCCTTTGTTTCTGTCTACCAAAATCCACATCCAAAAACGATCCCAAATAATGATAACAGTGCAGAGGTGTTTTGAATTCTTTTCTTGATCTTGATATGGCTTAAACTTTATTGCTGAGGTCTGATCAGCGCCCTGAGAAATGATTGTAGTTTGAATCCTGATAATAGTGACACCGACCAAAGCATTTACAGAACGCAGGCCTCCCATCATTGTACTGGCAGCACATTTGAGATATGCCGTCTGACATTTAACGTGAATGAGCTCTGCTCTCTGTTCCAGTAAGACGAGATGAAAGTACAATTAATTTGCTTCATAGAGCCAAAGCAAACATGAAGAGCAAGAAATGGATGTAGAGGAAAGATGGGGAAGAGAGAGAAAAAGTACTGTAGAGTATCTTATAAAGTAGAGAATTTACCGTATTGCCATTTTCAAGCCAAGTTATAGATGGGATTGGGTTGCCAGTGGCATTACACTCTAATGTAACCTCTGATCCGATCTGAACTTTCTTCTCCCTGGGAACTTTCAGAATCTTGGCAGGAGCTATGGGAGAGACAATGACAAATTAGAAAACAGAAAATATTTTAAAAAGCTTAGAAATCTACCATTTGTATACATGTTGGTTTCATATAGTTTTGAAAAAAAATGTATATATATATATTAGGGCTGTTAATCAATTAAAAAAATTAATCACGATTAATCGCATGATTGTCATGAGTTAACTCGCGATTAATCACAATTCATCACACATTTTTTATTTGTTCTAAATGTACCTTAAATTAATACTTTTCAAGTTTGTAATACTCTAAATCAACATGGGCATGGATAAATATGGATGCTTTATGCAAATGTATGTTTATTATTGAAACCATAGTCAACATAGAGCATGAAGACAAGACATGTTTCAAAGGTCATAGATGTTTTTCAAAGAACTTGTTTATGTCTATTAGACACATGTAGAAAGAACAAAGAAATACCAGGTTCCCATTACTTCTCTTTCTTTGCACTGAGCAATTTACTAACACAAACATGTTTAGATTTTTGCATGACAGGGCAGCTCTTCTGAAAATGCTAAATGTACATTTATTATTTATTATTACATTAGTTTGTCTCTCTCTGTGCCCATTTTGATGAAGCTAAATTCTGAATAAAACTGTTTTCATTGGTATATTTTACTGTTTCTGTTGTCAAACAACGGAATGAATATGAAATAGTGACTGAAACGCGACCCAATAAACATAACCAGCTCTCCTCCAAGACGTTAATCTGCACAAAAATCCTGATAATCGAGCCGTCATCTGATGAAATCAAATACACATAAGATAAAGACAATATTTGTTTTGTGATTTCAGCTATACTTGCATGTAAAATTAGAGAAGCAACATAGTATCTGTGTTTAACTGAATTAAAGCGCTGCTCCTCTCTGCAGCGCGACGCAGAGAGAGAGAGAGAGAGAGAGAGAGAGAGAGAGAGAGAGAGAGAGAGAGGTGCGCGCGCGTCCTGGGCGAACAGTACCGGCGTTTCTCAGAAACTAAATAAGGTTTGGGCGCTTTTTTGAAGGGGAAAAAAAATCGCTAAAGGGGTCTGCAATGTCCTAAGTTGGCAACACTGTGTATCTCCATTTCTCCAACTAGGGGTTGGGCCACGGGTCAAACAGAAAATACGCGCTGCGTTAATCGCCCGTTAAAAAAATTAGTGCCGTTAATATGATTATGCGTTAACGCGTTATTAACGCGCTAACTTTGACAGCACTAATATATATATATATATTCTTGTAAAACATACTCCAATAATCCCCGATTATAATACAAAATGTGATGTGGTACAGTATAAGCATCAACTTAAATGTGATAAGATGTTAGCACATTGTAAAAATATACAATTATAAAAAAAAAAATATATATATATATATATATATATATATATATATATATAGGCCTATTATATCATCAGCATTATATCATTGCATTATATCATTGACTTATAAACATAAAGTGACCCAAAAAGTATTTGGACACTTAACTCATAATTAAATTGCCTGCATTAGAAAATCTGAAGAGTACAATAATAAATGAATGAGGATCAAAGCTATTTTATGACATACCCTGTACTTCAATAGTGACTGGTTTGGAGTAAGCAATTCCAAAACTGTTTCTGGCCACACAGCGATACAGCCCAGCGTCCTCTTTCCTGATGTTGTTAATTTTTAGGGAGCCAGATTCCAAAACTGATATACGACTATTAACCTACAAGACACATGAATGATGGAGATGTTCAGAAAACACACAATGCTTGAAAACCATATTAATATGGATCCAATAAATTAATACTGAGAAGAAAACTACGTTAAGAAGTAAGACAAGTCGTTCCATTTACCCTAATCAAATCATCTTCTTTAATCCAGGATATTTCTGGTTTGGGATATCCTAATGTTAAACATGGCAACACTGCTTTGGACTCCACAACCAATGTCATGTTAGTAGGATGTCTTTTGATTTGGGGCTCTGAAAAAATAATAAAAGTTCATCCTCATACTTAACTCAAAGCAATGCATAAAAAGCAACAGATAAAATCTTAATTTGGATATTCTATTATAATTTTAAAATTCAAACCTAAAATTTGGATTATTCATAAATCAAGCACTGAATAAGCATGCTCTAAGTAGTTATGGTACGAGTTATGAGAGTATTTGAACATACTCATCTTCAGCTGTAAAGCTCCACAGCTCTTGGCTGGTTCTCCAACTCCATTGTTAGCAATGCAGCAGTATTCTCCATTGTCCAGATCCTTTACATTGGGAATGATCAGCATTTGGCCATTTTCTCGTATAATGTATCTGGAATCGTAATACCTGCATTCAAAAAGTAAATGTTGAACATACTTCACAAAACATTGGTGTGGAACTTTGCCAAGGTCTCTTCTGAAACCTCTAAACCAGTTTATTTTGGAGAATTATTATTAATATCATTATTTATTTATTTTATTTTTACTTTACGGATGGCATAGGATAATAATCAAATGTGTGAAGGAAGTTCTAACCGTATTGGGTAATTATTCCGTGTCCATGAAATATCGGCTTGAGGGTATGAATCAACCTCACATATGAAAGTAGCATTATGATCCAGAGAGGCATCCACTGTCTCAAGCAATGTTGTGATTCTGGGTGCTAAAATAGAGAAGGAAAGATATATTTGCATCAACAAATCATAATGAAATGTTAAATTACTGTATACAAAGAGGTCTTTGGTTACAATTGTTACAGTGTAACAATTACATTTAAGACTTAAGTACTAAGTAATATTAATTAACAACATGCACTCACTATAGGGTTAGGTTTATGGTTAGTTTCATGAAATTATTCATTATTTACTGTTATTACTATTGTAAGAAAATGCAATGTGTAACAATTGTGTGTGTTTAATGTGTGTGTGTTTTATTCATCCTTCAGTAATCGTGTTATGAAAATAGGACAGGCTTACAAGACATGCTTTTTATAATTTGACCCTAAATAGTAATAAATCAGACATTGTAACAGTTGTGAAACTATCTTTTCACAACAAAATATTTGACATTCTGAACACCGCGCACAGCTGACCTCAGAGAGGGTGATGGAGGGAGAGCAAGCTTCTGATGGAAATAACTGTGAGAATGTAGTGCTGATGTTTTCCTAAGAATAAATCCAACTGATAAGAAACACATCCCTTCAGTGACTGAGGGCAGAGTGGAGTTTAGGTCTCGTTACACTAACAACAACGTTTTTAAAGGTAACATTGTAATTACATTGATGTTGTTTTTGTGTGTGTGTGTGTGTGGGGGGGGGGGGTTATACCATGTTCCCTTCCGAAGGAACTCAACGCTGCGTCAGATTGACTCTATGGGAACGCTTCTGTGTGAGCCAGTGTCTGAAGCATTTGTTCCATTGCACCAATGAAACATGAAGTAGTCAGGTGACGACATGTAAGTGAGTCAAGCAAGACTATAAATAGACGCACGGACGTATGTCATCAGCTTCTTCGTCTTCAGTAAGCCGCTTTGTCTGACGTGTGAGTCATTGTTTGTCTTAGATTCCATCGGTTGGGAGTTATTATGGCAAGCAAACATTTTATAAGATGCGTGTCTCCGTGCACACGCTTTCTAACAGAGGACGATACACATGATTTGGGCCTCCCTTGTTTGGGAGCAGAGCACATGCGGTCGACTCTTGAGAGAGGCAGCTCCCTGCATTTCACGCTAAAAAAGCTCCACTTCGGCCAGAATCTCTTTAAAGGGATAGTTTACCCAAAAATGAAAATTCTGTCATTAATTACTCATCCTCATGTCATTCCAAACCATTAAGACCTTCGTTCATCTTCTGAATTTTCTTTTTTATATTTTTGATGAAATCCGAGAGTTTCGGACTATCCCTTTAATGATGATGGGAGCCTGGCATCTGCACCCCGCGGTCCGGGTCCCGTGGCTGACAGCTCGAAGATTAAGATTGTGGGGATCGCAGGTTAAGTTAGCGGACAGATCTGGGACGGGAATTTCCCTTTATCAGTCTTATCTTGGGAGTTCCAGGGATGGACTTGGGAAGCCCCCTGTGCAGCCTCTTCCGGCCTGCCTGATAATGTAGTAATGGAGTCGGATGTGTTTGAAGTTGAGGTGCGAGGATGTTGACTTGACATTCAACTGCCCTTCTGGGCAAGATCCTCTGAAGTTCTCGTACGTCTCCTCTTAGAAGGACTGATGGTTGAGCAGGCTGTGAGAGAGATAAGTTGTTCTCTCCTGCCCATGGAGTTCCATTTTGTATTTGTTACCCTAGTTTGGGTTGCTTTTAGGGTCTGCGAGATGGGGTGCGACTTATATAGTCCTCTGCTGCCCACTTCAGCTTCATGATAAGGCCGAAGGTGCAACCCCAGTTCCCTGAGAAAGGGAACGAGACACTGCGTCACTTTGCCATACTGCACACACACCAGGGCGTCTTCCTTCAGACCATTAGAACCTGATAACTGTCACATGTCAGTGCTTGTTTGGACTTTAAGTTTGTGTTTTGATTGGTTCCTGTTTTCCTTTGTTCTTTTCCCGCCACTCCTTCGTTTCTATGGTTACTGTCATTTAGTTCAGCTGTATCACCTGTGTTTAGTTAATCATCATCATCTGTATCACCTGTGTTTAGTTAATCAGTGTCATCTGTGTTTGTATTTAAGTTCTGTCAGTCTCCGTCTGATCTCCGTTATATTTAGTGTGTATTGCTACCTGATCTGCTGTCTTGTGATTTATTATATTAAACCTTCGTTTGTGGAAATATATCTTCATCTCCGTCTGCCTTCCTGCAACCACCCATGATAATAACGTATATTTTTGCAACTATTTATATAATAGTCTCGCTTACTTGCTTATAGGTCGTCACCTGACTACTTCAAAGGCCAATTTCATTGGTGCTTAGGCACACATGCTTCAGATTTCCAAGACTTAGTTTTGTCTTGTTTTAAAATACAAATATCTAAACATTATTAATCAAGATACATTAACTTAAGGAGCAAAATGAAATGAGCTATTAAGTCGTTTTCTAAAAAAAAACAAGCCAAGTATACTTAAAATACTTAATTATACTTTTAAGTATATCTTGATCAAAATATTGAGTACTGTATAAGTCAAATATATTAGACTTCTGTCAGTATAAGTCAAGCATACTTAAGTGTAATTCTAAGTATATTTCTGAGAAGTACATAAAGTATATATCTGTAAAGTACATAAAAAGTAGACTGAAAGTATTTTTTCTCATTTTTAGTTTAAAAGAAGTATTTTAAAAAAAGTGTACAAAAAGTACACTTTTTGTAATGGGGCTTTTGAGAGCAGTTCTGATTATAAACATGCTCATAGTGAATTTAATGTGTAAAATATTAACAAAATAGTATTAGAAACTAACATGTGTGTGCTGTGTATGTTTAAGTTCACAAGTACTAAGTTTTCAGCCTATTAACATGTTAACTAACACCAGACTGTTGAAATGAGTTGTGTCAGGTCTCTCCGTGAGTACTGCTATTTGTTTGTCACGTGGAGTTGTGGCCTATGAAGTCACTAATAAGGGTCCATTTCATTTCATGCTGCCTATTTATGCAACTAGACAGCTCAGGTTTTGGAACAGAACCAATGGTTGTGTATACATATTACATGCATTTTAGGTTCACAAAGTAATATTTAGTCTAATTTTAATTACAGCAAGATCAGCCCTTTACTATTATTCTTGTTAAAGCCATTTTACGTAAACTTAAAATGTAAGCTTCTGGATATCACAGTTTTAGTTCTGAAATGTTTACTCTTTATGTTACATAATATTTGTTTTAAGAGTCATTAAAACAGCATTAAACATTCACTATAAAATCTGTGGTCAGTTTATTGTACTTCCCTGTCTGTCTTGTAATAAATGTTTTAGCTGGAGTTTTATTGTTTAGTCTGGCACTGTTACGTCAAGACACATCAACTCCAGGAACTTCTCGTCTTCTCATTTCTTTTGCAATCGCACTTGCTTTTTTTTTTTTTTTTTCTTCAAAGATTAGTTTCTTCAAAGGGAAATACGACAAGATAAATAGGAATAGCTTAACCCGCCAGAATTTTCCGGGGGAAAAAGACAAACAAAACTGTATTCGTTTTCCAAAAGTCCCCTTTCAAGGTCATAAGCTCCTCTCACATTCAGAAACTGGACCAAAATGGATGCGCTATACTGTGCTCACTAATGTAATTATCACAGGTCCACATGTCACATACATGACGCTTGTGCTAATTTCAGATTTGTTATATTATTAGAGAGAGAACAATGTGCTAACTTCCCCTCTCTCTTTCTCTCTTTGGGCCCAATATGAACGGCATGTACTGCATGACGTGTCTTTGTTCCCATTGCATTTATCTGTTGATTCAGAGGAGTTGAACTGTGAATCAATCAGTTAAGCTACTTGATTATCACCTGATGATCTTTAATGTTCTTAATATAATCACTGAGTAAATTGTGAAGACAGAACAGCTGAAATGTTTGTCTTTGTATCTCCTCTTTTAAGTCAATAATTTTTTTTTATTATTATTTAGTGCAGACCTTTTGTATTGTCTGACTAGAAAAACGGAAATTGGAGTATTATTTATATACTGTCATAGTATTTATTCATATTTTAATTAGCTTTTAGATTTTATTTTCATTTAAATTTTAGTTTATGTTTTAGTAATTTAGTTTTTAGTAATTGTAGTACTTCAATTTAAACTTATTTCAGATAATTGCCAAGACAACATTTTTATTTAATTATTTTTGCTTGTTTTTAAATATCTATTCGGCTTGAATTTATTTTTATTTCAGTTGAACCAGAGTAATTTTAGTAGACTCTTTCAATTTAAAATGATTTTTTTAGCTAGTTGCCAAAACTTTATTTCAACTAACAATTGAAATAATGATTTTTAATATTTTAAAATAACACTGTTTTGCTCTTTCAGTCACTTGGATTTAATGTTAGTTGGTTACACTTTATTTTGATGATCCACTTTAGACAATTCTACTGATTGTAAATAACTTTGCAACAACATGCCAACTAACTCTCATTAGAGTATTAGTAGACTGTAAGGTAAGGTTTTAATTTTCAGGTTGGTAGAATAAGTTGACATGTAGTTGCAAAGTTACTTATAGTCAGTATAATGTCTGTTGAGGAGCATCACAATAAAGAGTTAGCAGATATTAAGCAGACAGTCTACTTGTTAGATGATGACTGCTAGTTGACATACTAGCATAGTTGCAAAATTACTTATAGTTAGTAGAACATCTAAAGTGGACCATCGGACAGTTGTGTTACTGTCATGGCATTATTTCCTTGAATTGTCATCAGTGGAGAAAGATGTGTTTGGGAACCAGACTGTGTACGTCATCTTAGCAGGGGCTAACAGGGCATAGCTAACTAGCAAAACAAGGATTAAACTTGTCGGCCTGCTGGCCTCACATTAATTTCTGCTGTCAACTGCACAAAACTCCTCTATAACCATTCCGGGAGACCAGCTGAGCACTTTAGGTTGGTTCAAAGTTTTTATTTTTTCAGGAGGGAATGCAAAGTTCTTGTCTTTTTAAGGTCTTCTCTGTCTTGTATGCAGATGAGTGATAGCGGTGAAGCTGGAGCCTCGTTCATTTACACCATGACTATGCAAACCTTGTTTGCTGTCGGCTGCGTTTTCTCACGGGGATGCATTAGCACTCCGCAGGAACACAACCTGCCAATTTCCCAAGTGTGAATCAGCGGATATATCACCTGTTCCTCGCAAGAGCATCCAAGGACATCATCATCCCTGACCTGTCCCATGCTGCTTAGGGTTTTGTGTAACAGCCTCACTCTTTGCTTATCCATTTTGATGTTAACAAATTACTTCAATGTACTGTTATTTTTTCTTACATTTAAGAAAAGATCATAGGCCTATATAAAATCTAATTTTATTTCAACGATAACTAGTTCGGGGAAAGTCTTGATGAACTATTATGAAGATGAACTATTTTACATGTTCATCTTTCTTTAGTGTGTAATGTTGCTGTTTGTGGATGAAAAAGGTCTTGAAGCACAAAGTCCCTCCAGCGGGAGTTATTCTCTATATCCAAGAAAGACATACTGTATGCAAAGGGTGAGAAGGAACATTGATTTTCCTTCCGCAGGACACTGACAGCCAGATGAGGTGTGGAACAGCTACTGATGCTATTCATTAGATTAATTTAATTTGAGGTAGTGTGTACGTCAATATCAAATTTATACCTAACCATCTGATCGCATAGCATTTTGGCATCATCTATTGAGAGAGTGATTTATAGCAGTGGTTCTCAGCTGATTTTGTTCCAGGATCCAAGTGGACATTAAGTGGCGACGCTACCGAATGTAACCTACAATTAATGCAGGCTGGGTCTTATTTCCTTTGACATTTCATAGTTCATGGTTTGTTAGGATGAATGTATGTCAATGTACCAAGGAACAAATGAATTTGTGCCAAAAATAAGATAAAGTTTGATTAGATGCAACTTTTGCCGTCGACAACAAAAATAATGTTTTCTTCTATCCTTTTTAGACAATGTATCCAACTATGCCCAATTCCATGTACATTTTTTTATTTTATCAATTGCATTCAGAACAGACCAACAACTAATTAAGACTTAAAATATATTTTTACATATAAGAGTTGTGTCAATAAATGGTATTGTTACAAAAAATAGCACTGGTTTTGTGTAGTATGTTTGTTATGTTTTTTTACCTATCAATTGTTCTTCAAGTACTAAAAAAGTGTTAATGAAATATGATTCTTATCCCTATTCACGACCCATCTGTTGAGAACCATTGCTTTAGAAAGTCAGAGTAAACTTTCTATTTTTGGTCAATTTTAAGCAATTGTGTGCTACATCTTTTATATGTTCGATTGGAAGAAAATAAAATTTCCACCACTGCGTTTCTGGCTATATGAAATATACATTCCAGATCTGGCAAGCATAGCATTACACATGCATCCAATACATTACCTAGCAATGCCACACTCAAACAATCTCAATCAATATTTTCCAACAAATCATTCCAAGGTGTCACTGTGTTTGCTCTAAGTAGAACAATTGATTTTAGCATGCTGTCCAAAACCAATATGCCTTACTTATGACCTCATAAGTTATTTTAAGATGTCGCTTAGTAACCGCATGAATGTATCTTAGGAAAAAAACTTTGGGCGTACAGTGTATCTTCCCCATCTGGAATCCAAAATCATCATAAACATTTCCAGTTGGAAGACATTGAGGTTCAAAGCTCTGAGGTCACATATGCTTTACGGTTCACCAAAAGTCATATGTCACAAATTATAGCTCAGGCTTTACGTGACCTCACTATTTAAATCATAATTACACAAATCGATAATTACACCCATCTGTCAATGATTCTGAGATTGATACTGTAAAACATTAAAAATGATTCTACAATTCAGCTCTGTATGAAATGGCTTCTCTCAAACGGTCAGGAAAACCGGACTATAATAAATGTTTATTCAGTGTGGGTGCAAAGAAAAATGTGAGAAAGTTTTCTTTGACTTGATTTGAAAATGAAAGGTTTGAAGTGCTTGAACTGGGTTTGGTGTGTATATTGTGGAACGAACATGCTGGAAGCTTTCGTCCTCTGCTTTAATCTATGATGACATAAAGTATTTGTTATGAATGGCAATTGATACGGCTATTATTAATACAGCAGCACATGCTGTAGCAAGGCACAGTGGTTGAGTCAAAAACAGCTCCTTTCATAACAATCTTTTGACACTTCATCCATTACTGTAAATATTGCCATGCATGGAATATCTTATGTAGTGCTTTCTATGTTTATGTGCATTTCACACACTTTAAACAAAAAGTTGCTTCCTTAAATTTATAACTACAATCAACTTAGATGTTTAAGTCATTTCAACTTAAATTACATTAAACTGACTTGAATCTTGAGTTGAATGAGTTGAATCTTGTATAACTTATAAAAAAAAACTAAAAATTGCTTAACTTATTGAAAGCAATGTAAAAACACATGTAATAACGTATTGATCATCTGTTTTTACAGTGTATTTGGCTGAATTGTGTCATTGTGTAATACAAAAAAAACATAATACCTCATTTAGTGTGACAATAAACTGTTTACATAATAAACTTTTAACCTGGCTAATACAAAATTGATTTTTAAAAAGTAAAAAAAGTACATATTACTCCATGTTATTCAGCTTGATTTGAGAAGAGCATTCCAAAGAGTATTTTCACATTTAATGTGCCCACACTTCAACAGATCTTTAATCCTAATTTCTCAATAATCAACAAAATGCCTTAGTTCACCATGTGGTCAATGCTTACACAACACAAGTTAGTTCTTCACAATGAGAAGCCATGACTCACCTCTCTGGATCCCTTCACTCAGGCTGAAATATGCCAGAACAAGTATCAGTGGAATGTTTTTGAGGACCTTCATGTTCACCTTAGAACGTTCTGCTTCGAATCAGCTTTAAAATCCATTTGTCAGCCTCATATCAAAGCTGTGAAATGAAGTCCCTGCAGATAGTACAGTATGTGTGTGTGTGTGTGTGTGTGTGTGTGTGTGTGTGTGCTGCAGACAGGCCTGCGATCTGTTCGAGTCACTGTGCTCGTGCGGTTAGCTGAAGATAGACAGGACCAGCTGCTGGATATGCTTACAGTGATATGAGGGGGATGAGGTACAGAAAGTGCCCAGAAAATACCAATAATGCCATTTTTATATAAGGGGAACATCTTGTAGTTTGTACTGGCAAAATTCAGAGCTCATATGATTTAGCATGAACAATTCACAGCATCAATGTAATTGTAGGAAATGTATCCCTATCACAGTGTCTGTGCTAATATCACTAGCAGCATTCAATATATAATCTACACTGCATAATAAATAACTTAATATTTAAAAAAGAAAAAATGCCTCACTTCACTTTAGAAGTTTATTTATTAGACTTGTTTTAGTGGTATTTGCAAATTTCACACAATTCCTTTTGGACTAATGTTATGAATCCACTTTAACTGCTGGATCATATTGCTAAATCATATTTATTGAAAGTCAGTGTGAGAAGTTATGTGTTTCTCTATGTGACTTGGATGGCACTCAGAAACGCACGCCTGCCCTCCCTCACTCATAGCAATAGCATGACAGACACAGCCTTTGCATTCAAGTCGCCTTTGTATGGAAGGACCCACCTGTTGCTCACTGGCCCCTATGTACTGATTTATTTTAAGCTGGAGAGTGAAATTTCCCAAAGTGACTGTTTATGTCCCCATCCTCTGCGCTTTTGCCTTTTATGGGTATATGCATTAGAAAATATTATTCTGAGTGCGTACAACCCACTATATGCAATCTGCTAATTATCACTTCTGAAGTGGTGTTTGTTTTGACAGGTTTTTTTTATGCATAGAACTTAGAATATCCTGAAAGTACATGCGTCACTGAGTCTGACTTAATCCAGTCGGTTCTGCCAAAATGAAGAGAAATTACACCACCTTTTCTTCAGGCACATTATTTCTACTAGTTTCAGTAGTTATCACCTTTTACTTTGCATGGATTGTGTATTACTCGCTCTCTCTCTCTCTCTCTCTCTCTCTCTCTCTCTCTCTCTCTCATACACTAACATGCACACTGGCCACTTTATTAGGTAAACCTGTTCAACAATTTGCAGATGTCCAGTACAGAAGTATGTAAATAAAAGTGCAAAAAATTATATACACTTATAAAGTGCTGACAAATTATATCATCACCCCGACGTTAACTTTACAAATTATCTGCTGTCTGGTCTCAAACACGGTTTTAAAGGGATAGTTCGCCCAAAAATGATATTTAAGCCATGATTTACTCACCCCAAGCCGTTCGAGATGCATATGTCAATCTTTTTTCAGACGAACACATTTTCAGTTATTTTAGAAAATGTCTTAGACCTTTCAGTGGTTATAATGTGAAGCAATGGGGCTCACCTTGTTGAAGTCCCAAAATGTGCGCGCATCCTTCACAAAAATAATCCATCCGGCTCCAGGGGGATAAACGAAGGCCTTCTGAGGGTAATCCGTGCGTTTTTGACGTAAAAATATACATATTTAAAACTTTATAAACGAAAATAACTGGCTTCCGGTAGCGGTCGACGCGCGTTCACGGAGATGGATGCTGGAGTATGACGTATGACGTAGCGTGAGCAGAGCAAAACAAAACTCTACGTTCGTTCTACGTCACGACGCTTCCTACATTACGTCATACGTCATACTCCAGCATCCATCTCCGTGAATGCGCGTCGACCGCTACCGGAAGCCAGTTATTTTCGTTTATAAAGTTTTAAATATGTATATTTTTACGACAAAAACGCACGGATTACCCTCAGAAGGCCTTCGTTTATCCCCCTGGAGCCAGATGGATTATTTTTGTGAAGGATGCGCGCACATTTTGGGACTTCAACGAGGTGAGCCCCATTGCTTCACATTATAACCACTGAAAGGTCTAAGACATTTTCTAAAATAACTGAAAATGTGTTCGTCTGAAAAAAGATTGACATATGCATCTCGAACGGCTTGAGGGTGAGTAAATCAAGGCTTAAATATCATTTTTGGGCGAACTATCCCTTTAAACCCGGTGTAGAATGTCAGCCCACCCAGAACATCATCTGCAATAATCTTCAATCCTCTCTAACAGAGCCTGAAGTAGTAGACGAACTGATCAAAAAATAAATCGAATCAGGTTTGATGATCGGTCCCTTCGAAACACCCCCGTCTGAAAATTTTCGGTCCCTTCGAAACACCTACCAGAAAATATTCAGGGGAAAAGTGCATGATAATTGATCTCTCAGCCCCTCACAACTTCCCATTTCCAAGCATCAATAGTCTTATCCCACTCGAAGAATATTCTCTTCATTACCATGATATCGAACAAGACATAACGATGATCAAAATCGCTGGCCACGGTGCATGGTTGGCAAAAGTGGACATCACTTCGGCTTTCAAAGTAATGCCAATCTACCCGGATTCATGCCATTTATTCGGCGTGAGCTGGCGCAAAAAGTTTTACTTTGCCATGCATTTAACTTTCGGCTGAAGAAAGCAGACCCAAAATTTTCTACACACTATCCGAAGCCATAGGATTCTATCCAATAATTACACAATTCCTTACCTTCTCCATTTGCTCGATGATTTCTTAATCATTTCACCACACGATGCCATCTTTGCAGCATACCTCCTCACGGAGCAAAAGGTTTTCGCAGAGCTTAGGGATCCCGATAGCTCAGGAGAAAACAATGGGTCCAACCACATCCATCAAGTTTAGAATCATTTTGATTGCATCCAATCTCATAGGGGCTGTTTACACGACACCGTTTTCAACTAAACATGTAAAACTTTGTATGTGTTTTGGCTGTTCGTTTACACGACAATGGCGTTTTGTGACAATTTCGCAAAGTTTTGAAAACGGGTTTCATAGTGCAAGTTTTTGAAAACGGTCTCCATGTAAACAATAAAAACGTGAATCTGTGAAGATGATGACGTCATGCACATGCATATTACATCTTCAGTCTATAGTGTTTCATCGCCATATAATGGTCTGGCAGCAGAATACAGGGTTTTTAGTCGTTTTCGCAGATTCATGTGAATGGGAATCGTTTTGACAATAGTGTCGTCCGTACACGGAAAATTCAAAGGAAAAACTTCTCTGTTTTAACCATATCGTTATCATGTAAACGTACCCATAGACTGCCCAAATTGTTCCAAAAGCGAACTCCTCTCGCTTGGCCACCTAAACTATGCTATGCGCATAATTCCGCAAGGCCGCCCTGTCATCGCGCATCTCCTCGCCCTCGCGCTCACACGCTGGAAGACCAAATTATTTTATCTTGTGAGTGCAAAAACGAGTAAAGCTTATGGATAACTTTCCTTAACCAGTGGAATGGCTTAACTTTTTTCTACGACAACTACATCTCTCTCCCCCTTGATATTAAACTGTTCACTGACGCAGACCCTCAATTGGCTTCGGGGGATTTTACCAAGGATGCTGGTTCGTGTCCCCCTGCCCCCCCCCCAGCTCCTAGACACACCTCAGCCCTCAGCCTCCTCTGCCCTTTTTGAGCTCTATCCGATCATCGTCGCAGCACGTTCCAGGCTCACAAAATCAAATCGCTGACTCTCTCTCCCATTTCTCTTTTCAGAAATTCAGGATGCTGGCGCCAGAAGCGGATCCAATTCCAACCCCAATCCATTATTATTCTCAGCTGATCTTCCCATAAATCATTCGCTAAAATCCCTTCTGGACACTTCTATCAATTCCATCCTCCAAGCAGTTTCACCTAGAACCCTCCAAACGTATTACATAGCATGGAAATCTTTCAAAACATTTCACCTATCTCACAACCTGCCGTTTCCCGATTTCCCTCTTTTATCCGTTACGTCCTTCACATCTCACCTTAACAGATAAAAGGTCTCCAAGCCAGGTCCATAAAAAGCTATCTAAGCGGCATTAAATTTTTCCATAATTTAGCCTACGGTAAGCCTGCCCCCGCCATAAATAACTCACAAACTTCCCTTCTCATCAAATTAATTTAAAGGACCCATCCCATCCGCCCGGATACCAGACAACCTATTACAAATGACATACTAACCAAATGTATTTCAACACTCCGTCTCGGATACCATTCCACCAACACCACCCGCACAGCAATGTTTCATCCTGGCTTTCTTCGACACGAATATCCACCCTACAATTTCAGATTTACAGATTGTAGATAACGAAACCATATCTTTCTTCATTAAACAAAGTAAAACCGATCGAGCTAAAAAAGGTCACTTCGTTTACATTTTCAATCTGCCAACTCCTATTCAACCATATCATTCTCTCATAAATTACCTGCAGTATAGACGTTCAATGTTCAAATCCCCACTCGATCCACTCTTCGCAGACGACTACAATCATCCAGCAACAAGATTCTGGTTCCAAAAACATCTTAATGCAGTTCTCATCCAGTCCGGTATTGCAGCAAATCAATTTTCAAGTCATTCTTTTCGTATCGGAGCAGCAAACACAGTCGCCCAAAAAGGTCTTTCTCAACAACAAATTCAAACCCTTTGTCATTGGTCATCAGAATCCTTCAAAACCTACATCAGATCCAGCCGCTTCCACATCAGAAACGCACACCAAGCCCTAACTAATTAAATCATTCATTCCCATCACCTGCGCACCATTCATTCATTCAAAAAAAAAGAAGAGCCAAACCCATTTTTGCTCGCCGTATTCACGCCTGCTATAACACAAATTTGTAATTCGCTTCAGTGTATTTGAAAAAAAAATTAAGTGCCACGGGCACTTCATCCAGGCTCCATCCGGATACTGCGAGGGCCCTCCTGGTTGAACGGCTAAACTCAATTCTGAATCACGCTATAATCTCGCGCCATACTCAAGAGCTTACAGTTCAAGTGCTGGCGGGGCTTACCCATCCGATGCCGCGGGCTTACCCATCCGATGCCGTGGGCATTCAAGTTCCCGTCAGATGCTGCGAGAGCCCTCCTGGTCGAAAGGTTAAGCATGGTTTTGCAAATACCTTCTCGTGCCCTTCACTTTTTTGGGGGGTTAATTTCACATCATTTTACAATTGCTGTCCTGCGCTTACATGGCTTTTTTGGGGAGTACTCTGGGTTCAGGCCAAATTCCGAGCTTGGACCCATCTCCCGGATCACGCCAAATATGCAAAAATTACTATATCTGATTTCATTTATGTGTGAACTCGTGAAATGAAGTTTTATGTAACAAAGTTCGGGAGGAGCACATTCAGGTAATCAACCAATCAGCACAAGAGGAAGCCCATATAAATATAGTCTTCCTTCACCTCTGTCCTATGACAGTTTCACAGCATCCCTCCACCACCCCTTCACCTCACTTTTGGCTGGTTTTCTATCCCAGTCAAAACGGCTGATGACTTTGCAACATTCTTCATAAACAAAACAACAACCATCAGCGGCCAATTCTCCACACCACAAACTGACAAACACATCATAACAAATACACACTCTCTCTCCTCCCTCTCTTCACTCTCGGAGGCAGAAATTTCCAAACTTATCCTTCCAATCATCCTACTACCTGTCCGCTTGATCCTATTCCCACTCACCTCATTCAGGCCCTTTCTTCTTCAGTTATACCTGCACTTACTCACATCATCAACACCTCTCTGCACACTGGTACCTTTCCCACAGTATTTAATCAAGCTCGGGTAACCCAACTGCTTAAGAAACCCACTCTAAATCCAGCACTTTTGGAAAATTACAGACCGATATCTCTTCTTCCATTCATTACAAATGGAACACTTGAGTGAGTTGTGTTTAACCAACTCTCCATGTTTCTAGCACAGCAACCTCCTGGACAACAACCAATCTGGCTTCAAAAGCGGCTCCTCAACTGAGACTGCCCTGCTCTCGGTTACTGAAGCACTGAGACTGGCAAGAGCATCTTCCAAATCCTCAGTATTCATCCTCCTGGATCTGTCTGCTGCTTTTGACACAGTCAACCACCAGATACTCCTGTCAACCCTCATGAAGATGGGTGTCTCAGGAACTGCACTTCAATGGTTCAAATCTTACTTCTCAGGTAGGTCCTTCAGGGTGTCTTGGAGGGGCGAGGTCTCTAAAAGCCCCTTTCACACAGAGATTCCAGAAAATACACGGATAAAGTGACCCGGGTTCGTTTGATTTTGGTTCATTCACACTGCCAGTGATTTTCCGGAATCAGAGAGTGCGTTCACACGCAACCCGTAAAAATCCCGTAAAAACACGTGACATCGATGTGACTTGTAATGTCTCAGCAGCGTCTTAAGTTTGCTTATGAGCTGCGATTTCTCTCTCGAGAGAGAAACCACGCTTGTGCATTTTTTTTCTCTGATTCAATCATAAACTTGCGCATTACTTACCGTTTCACAGCTGGCGAATGATCCCGGCTTCAGCGTCATCACTACGACACGGCATTATTACGGCTTTTGTTCACACAGCGCGCATTCCAGGACTGAACACGGTAATGTTACTAGGTCCCCAACCTGGCATCGATACCGGAATCAATCCCGGGTCGTGTTTGTGTTCACACAGAAGGCGTTCTGGCAATTTCCCAGCAATTTGCCGGGATCATCGCGCTGTGTGAAAGGGGCTTAAGTCACAACTTCTTGCTACTGGGGTTCCTCAGGGATCAGTGATTGAACCACTGCTCTTTTCTATCTACATGTCATCACTAGGATCTGTCACTCAGAAACATGGCTTTTCCTATCACTGCTATGCTGATGACATACAACTCTACCTCTCATTCCAGCCAGATGATCAGACGGTAGCTGCTCGCATCTCAGCCTGCCTGACAGACATTTCTTGCTGGATGAAGAACCATCATCTTCAACTCAACCTGGCTAAGACAGAGCTGTTTGTATTCTCAGCCAACCCAACACTTCAGCACAACTTCTCCATTCAACTAGGTTCTCCAACCATAACGCCTTCCAGGTCAGCCAGGAATCTTAGAGTTGTGATTGATGATCAGTTAAGCTTCACAGACCATATTACTACAACGGCCCGGTCCTGCAGATTTGCTTTATACAAAATCAGGAAGATCAGACCCTTCCTATCAGAGCAGGCCACACAACTCCTTGTCCAAGCACTTGTTCTCTCCAGACTGGACTATTGTAATGCTCTCTTAGCGGGCCTTCCGGCATGTACTATCAAGCCTTTGCAACTGATCCAGAATGCAGCAGCGAGGGTGGTCTTCAACGAGCCGAAGAAAACCCACGTCACACCTCTCTTCATCAGTTTGCACTGGCTGCCAATAGCCGCTCGCATCAAATTCAAGGCACTAATGTTTGTCTACAAGACAACCACTGGCTCTGCACCAATATACCTAAACTCCAGAGGCCTGCGTTCTGCAAGTGAACGACGCCTCGTGGTGCCATCCCAAAGAGGTACAAAATCACTCTCACAGACCTTTTCTTGGATGTTCCCAGCTGGTGGAATGACCTGTCTATCTCAATTTGAGCAGCTCAATTTGAGCCATTTTCAAAAAATGTCTAAAGACACATCTTTCTGTCAGCACCTAATCAATTAATACTAGCACTTACCTTTTCTATTATATTCTATACTATTCTATTTGTTTTGTTTTTCTGATAAAAAATAAAAATAAACCTTGCTATGTGTACTGTGTTAGACTAACTGAGACTTGTTAAAGCACTTGTATACTGTTGTCCTCTTGCTGGTCTGATTGCTTCTATTGTTCTCCTCATTTGTAAGTCGCTTTGGATAAAAGCGTCTGCTAAATGATTAAATGTTAATGTAAATGTAACTTGTTACAACCGAGGTCTGCAGAAGAGCATCTCTGAACACACAACAATCTCTGAAAGTAGATTTCAGAGGGCACAATCTGATGTAAACAACATGAAAGCATGGATCCATCCTGCCTTGTATCAGTGATTCAGGCTGCTGGTGGTGTAATGATGTGGGGGTTTTTCTTGGCACACTTTGGGCACCTTAATACAAATTGAGCATTGTTTAAACACCACAGCCGTCCTGAGTATTGTTGCTTACCGTGTCCATCCCTTTATGACCACTACTTTCAGCAGGATAACACACCATGTCACAAAGCTGAGCATACTGAAACTGACTCCACAGTCTCAAGATCTCAATCCAATAGATCAGCTTTGGGATTTGGTGGAACAGGAGATTCTCATCATGGATGTGCAGCCAACAAGCAGCACTCTTGATGAAAATAATATCACAACATTTATTTACATCAAGAGGTGTATACATTTTTGGTCAAGATCTTGTATTGACAGTGCAAGAGTCCAGCACTCTGTAAAGTCTCCTGAAGCTCATCCCAAAGATTTTAAACTGTGAGAGGTGATGACTCAGAGGTGCCGATTCATGTGTGAAAATGATTCTTCATGCTCCCTCCAAACCATTCTTTCACAGTTTAAGCCTGATGAATCTTGACATTGTCATCATGGAATAAGACCATGATGTGTCTTCATGCTACACACTCCATCAATTAGGGTTAGAAGAACTGTTGCCAAACACATAACATGCTAGAAACATAGTAATCTCACTGTAAAAAGCGACTTTTTTTTTTTTTTTTTTTTTTTTTTTTTCGGGCAGTGAATATACCTGTCATTGTTGATATCAGTATTGTCTCAGCTTTCAAAAGTCTGAACATTTGAGATTTTTTTCAAATAAACCCAGAAATAAAAAATTCTTAGGATTCTACAAAATGGTAAACAATCAAACAAAAATACATAAAATTAAAAAGGAAGAATTTGCACTATTTCTGCATTTGTTTGATCACAAATACAGTAATACTGTGAAAAATACAATGTAAACAAACAGTTTTATATTGTAATATATTTTAAAATGTAATTTATTCCTGTGATGAAACAAAATTCAGCTTTGAATTTTCAGCATCATTACTCCAGTCTTCAGTGTCACATGATCCAGAAATCATTCTAATATGATGATTTGATGCTCAAGAAATATGTCTGATTATTATCTTTGTTGAAAACAGTTGAGCTGCTTCATATTTTAGTGGAAATCATTTTTAATCAGTTGCATCTTTGTTTAATAAAAGTATTAATTTAAGAAAAAGCTTTATGAGCCCAATCTTTGGAACAGTATGTACTGTGGTTCATGAAATGGAGTCTATGTAACAGCAAAGTTAACATCATTTGGAGGCTGAAGACAGCTGCGATTCCTCAGATGTTCCTTTCGTAACCCTAACAGTCACCCAGAGTTTTGGCAGACATTGAGACATTACAATGATCACGCAACAAGCATTCTGCAATACAATATGAGTGAGACAGAACTAGACCGCAGTCTGACTCCAAACGTACCTTTCAAAAGGTCCAAATTCACGCAGGCCTATCTATCTATCCAGCTGTATATCACTAAGAGGCTGAAAATAGTACGTAAATACAAAAACTCCAACACAGTGCCTTATAGTTTCCTTGTAGGTCTTTGTGTCACTTAAGTTATACTGCCATCTCTTGTACAGTTAGAGAATAGATCTCAGTAACGGCACATTCCTATTTAGCAAACTCATAGATTTCAAAAGGGATCCCAATCTGTAATGTGGGCTAACATGTTCAACCAGTTGCACAGCTGTTTTTACTTTGTAAGTTTTAGCAGTATGTGTGTGTGTGTGTGTGTGTGTGTGTGTGTGTGTGTGTGTGAAGCAATTGCAGTTTAAATGAGATGTAATGTAGCAACTTTCTAATTATTAAAATGGAGGGCTAAAGCAAAATCATAGTGTGAAAAAAAGAGATTTCAAAAGATGGTATATTGCGAACCTCTGCGCAATACTTTGAAATAGTGTGGAGCTGTTGATGGGTCTTTAAAAGGCTGGACAAAGGTTGAGGGTCAAAGTGCACTTGTGTTTTGTCATTCTTTCTGAATATTGCAGATTTTGGGAGTGTCTAATTGTTTTATACATCAGAACTTAACACTTTAGCTGCAAACACACACACACACACACACACACACACACACACACACACACACACTCACTCACTTGTAAGAGGGTGGTTATTATTTTTTACAAATGGGCAAAAGAAATGGTAAGGTCAAGATTAATTTAAATGTAAAGATTGCATGGAAGTTAGTCTAAAATACAAGATATCATTGGGTTGTATTATATCATGACTTGAAAGATGTGATTTGAAGTTATGTTTACTATTTAAAACCATAGCACAAATATAATAAAACTGTAACATTGTACAATAAGGTTCCATTTGTTAACATGAACTAATACTGAACTGTACTTCTACATTAATCTTAGCTAATGTTAATCTCAACATTTACTAGTTAATGTACAGTGAACTAACATAACTATGAACATTTTTAAATATTATATTAAAAATATATTGCATATTGTTTATGTTTACCAAAGAATTACTGATTCTAAAGTGTTACCAATTAAAAGTATGACTTTAATTTAAGTTATTTAATTTGACTTTTCTATTATTATTTCTAATTATTTTATAATCTGTCTCCCTGCATAACTTTTATAAACATTTTTTATATTTTTTTATGTTGCTGTTTTTGCTCAACATGAATAATTTAAAAATATATTCAAATAGAAAACAAATATTTAAATATTACTATTTCACAATATTACTGTTTTTGATCAAATAAATGATGCCTTAATAAGCATAAGAAACATTTTTCAAAAACATTAAAGAAACTTACCAACCGCAAACTTTAGAACGGTAGTGTGTTTTATAAATATATTTCTCTAGTGTTATTATTGACTGAGGAAATGTTACTATTATGATAACTCTATCAAATATGTAGCTTTGTGAACATTTTTGAAAGACTATATTAATCAAAAACAAATTTATAAAAATAAAGTGTGCAATATATTTCCAGACCTCTTCATTAAATTAATTTCCCATAAATCTCAAACCCTGCACACAAATTTTTAAGGTAAATGAAATTAGAACTAAGAAGCATCCCAATATTGACATCTAAGGCCACTGCGTCACTAATAAATCAAAAACTTCCTGTTCCGCCGACAAATTCAAACCTATGGGATTCATACCTATGGGTGTGTTCATGCATTCACTGCATTGACAGGCATTCCCAGGAAGCCTTTAGAAGAGGTGAGTTGGATCAAGTTACAGCACAACATTTTCATAACCTCCAGGAAAACACCTGACAGGGACTGTAGTTCTTCATTCTGTCCCGGGCTGTGACACTGCTATAGCCGTGGCCGTTTGGGAAGAGATATGTGACCCCTTCCTTGGTAAAGTCCACTGACACTGGATATAAGCAGACGGCAGGTGAGTGAACTGTGAGAGTGTTCATGTGCCACTACAGTATTGTGTTTAAAGAGCTACGGTTACACTTTATTTTAAGGTGTCCGTGTTACAGTGTAATTAAGTACTGAGTAATATTAATTATATGTACTTACCATAGGGTTAGGAATAGGGGTTGGTTTAGGGTTACTTGCATGTGAAAATGCATTATTTATAGTTATTACTACAGTAACTGCATGTAACGTGAAAGAATACTGTAAAATAGTGTTACAGAGTTAAATCAAGTTGAGAAGTATGCTTTTATATATGTTGCTGGCAGTTGCCCTCATGCAAAAGTGACTTAGTAAGTAGCCTATTATGAAATTGCCAGCTAAGGAAGTCAGAAATTCAATTGAAAACATGCTAATGTTATGAATATACACAAGGGACTTCAAATCTGTATCTAAAATGAGTTCTGAATTGAATCAAACACACACTGTGGCTTTAAATTTCAAAGTTGCTTCAAGCCATTGTTTGTTTGATTGCATTGGCAAAGCACTGCTGACAGACGTATTTACATACAGATGCACAGATCTTTTGTCAGTCAAAGCTGTTTGCATTTGTATCTGTGGTTTGTAGAGAGCGTGCTCTAACTTGAAAAACCACACCACTCCCTCTAACGCACAAATTCACTCAGTGTTCCTGGTCGGACTGAGCAAGCAATGTGAAAGTACAACTCAAACAATCCTAAACACACAAGACTGCCAGTCTATTTTTTCCTCTAATGGCCTCAGGCTGTAGTGTTTTTAAAGCACAGCGTTTTGAAAGGGTCTGAATGCTAATAGCACATTAGCATGGACGCATCAGCTGCATTCACTCAAATACCAGAGACTAATAATGCTGACAAAAAACGTGTTTGGACACAGTTGGAACTCATCTGAATAAATATCTTGAGAGGGATACAGCAGTCTTGACTTGAATGTCTTCATGGCTTGAATGTGTCATAAGTATATTTTAATGGTGCTTAAAAAAATGTACTTTCTTTGTAGATCGGGTTGGTTTGTTGAAATGAATGCAGGTCAGTCAAACTCTGTTGTTCTGATTGGTGCCGGAAAATCGTGCTCCAGGTGAGTGGTCATACACACACATATATATCTTTGTTTTGCTCATGTTTTCATCATTCAAGTTTATTATTAGTATTGGTTACACTTTAATTTCGATGGTCCACTTTAGACATTCTACTAACTATAAGTCACTTTGCAACTACTACTCATTAGAGTATTAGTAGACCATTAGGGTTAGGTGTTTTGGGTTTGGGTTAGTAGAATAGGTTGACATGTAGTCAACCTATGAATGTATAAAGTGGAGTATCGAAATAAGTATCTTTCTTGCTGATTTTTTTTCTGGATTCAAAGGGCTCAGTTTTCCTCTTTATTGAACACCTACAACTGCTTTCTTAAAGACACAACACACCTGCAGCTCACTGTCTATGAGGTAAAACATCATACTTATATCTTTATGTAGATAAAGCATTCATTACATTACTAATGCTCAGTTAATACATGTGAGACAAGTTTAGAGGGTAGCCTATTTGATTGCACCATGTGGTTTTGCACCTGTGTGGACTTTGGGCCTATAATCATAATTTGCCATAAACAGTATTGTACTGCCCTCTGCTGGGACAGAACAGTGTAGCAGATCAGTAATAACCGTGTCATGTCTGCTTTTATAGAATGAAGGGAAGGTGACATTTGAAGGCATCCTTGGCATTTCATGGGGTGTGAAGAAACCCATTCAGTTACAAATACAAGATGAGAAACCGATATTTACAAATGAGTCGTCAGTCAAGTCACCAGACCCCTTGAGTCCACTCGGAAATAAAAGGTTTGTATTCTTTTTTTTAAATTACATTCCATTATTTATGTGTAAAAACCAGTGGTGTGTTTCCCTTTTCAGTTAAAGAAAAAAAAAAAAAATGCTAAGATGTTCTGGTCTATTTAAAGGAATATTTCAGGTTCAAAGAAGCCTGAACTCTTATTGACAATATCAGTGGCATGGACAGTTGACTCGTTCCTGTACTGTACGATGGATCTCTATGGGGCCAGAGTTTAAATTTGGCATGAAACAGAAGTTGCAATAGTCTTTTCTTCTCTAATGTGCCGTATATCCGAGTGAAACTGATTCTCAGACAAGAAAAACTTGATTTTGTCCATGGGGAATTGATTGGATGGTTGAGGTTTGTGATTGGTGGATCTCATGTGAGTGACAGGTTGCTCCGCCCTCATGCCAGTAAACACATCATCAGAGAAGAGATGCTGCAAGAGGGAAGGGAAGAGATTTTGATTAAAGACTATGAGGCACATGAATTGAAAATGATTTATACTAAATACTGTAATATTTCATAAAAAAAAAAAAGATTTGTCAATTTTGAGTTCATGGTGACTTTAAAGACCCCATGAAACCAAGTGATGCTGTATTGATGTATTTTCTACTGAAACAAAGATGGAGTGGGACATATCGAAGACATAATCTCTAGTCTTTAGTTTTAGTTTGCATTTGGATTACATCATAAACATGATTTGCTCATATGTGGAATTAGGGGAGGGACATTCTCATACTAGAGAGCATTTGATTGAACAACATTTGGATAAGCATTTGATGAGTCATCAATATTGTTTGGTTTATTTCCAGAAAGAAAATTACTATAAACTTTAAAATATCAGCTAAAACATTACTCATATGTAAATGAGTATATGAATAGAAATAAGTATGTAATAATTTAAAATCCTTAAGGGATAGTTCACCCAAAAATGTAATTTCTGTCATCATTTACTCACCCTCAAGTTGTTCCAAACCTGTACGAGTTTCTTTTTTCTGTTAGATATTTTATTATTAGATATTTTAAAGAATTCTGGTAACTAGACCCCACTGATGGACCCCATTGACTTCCATAGTAGAAAAAAATATATACTACAATGGGGTCCATCAACTGCCTGGTTACCAACATTCTTCAAAATATCTATTTTCAGCAGAAGAAATAATTCATACAGGTTTGGAACAACTTGAGGTGAGTAAATGATGACAAAATTACATGATAAAAATAAACTGTTGTCAGTATTTCATCAAACAAGAGTTGTTTGCTTTTAAAAAGCAAGTCATTAAATAATTATTACATGAATTAAGTTCATAATTTAATCAGAATTCACAGGTTTACAGCACGATCTTGTAGTCCAATTTTCAACAGAACAGAACTAACTAAACATTGAGTATATCTACAGTGGGAAGATAAGGTTTGAACATTTGTCTGAATAAAATGGGTGAGGCAAGATTATAACAGGAAGCCAGTGGACACAAAACAAACTTTCTGTCTTAGATGAGATTAAGCCATTTGTACAGTCTGAACATGACAAAATGACCTAGAAATCATTGTTAAAGATTTTTTTTATATATATTTTTTTGCTTTCTCATTACAGTATATGCTTGTGATTTAATAAAATGTTATGTTCCATTAGGGGTATGACACGATGGGGAGAATTTGATGATCTTCGTATTGATGAACTGGAGGAAGCTGAATCCACGAAACCTGAAAATCCTAATCAAGGTTCCATTTCTTATACTTGTATTACAAGTACAGTCAGTATAGAGTGCATTAGCGCCCACACCCTTTTTCAGAGGCGCTGATTCCGGAAGTATTTTTTCCATAAATCTTTCCCCATAGAGATTTTCGTTAAAGAGTTGTAAGTCATGAACCAAGACAATCAGCTACGAAGTGAATCACAACTGGCTACAAACTTTGATTTGAAGCAGTATTTGAAATGCGAACAAAAATACAAGGGTACCAGACTTTTGTGAACTTTACGGCTTTAGTCAGGGAAAGAACTACAATCCCATGAAGCACTGCAAACAGCATAATTTAATTAAAAATGATGGAGAAATATAAAATGACTCAATCACAATGTTGAAACAATATATTTTAAGATTATTGCAAAATATGCTTAAACGTACAGTATGGCATTTTTCTCCACTAGGGGTCGCTAACCTATTTACAATAACAAAGGCGTAGTTTGATGACGCAACATTTGCTAAGAATTATGGATCTTGTCGTCAACGTCAAGCCGACCGATCTAATAATGTTTATGGATGACTGAATACATCAATGTTTTTATCATGACTGTGATATGAAGCAGTTCGGGACTGCTAAGAGACAGCTATCAGCTCCACACGCGACGCGAGTCCCGCGGATATAAAAGGAATATGGACATTTCATTCTACCGAACTACACGCAGAATTACTACTCACAGGTCAGTTTATTAGACAAATTAAACTTGTGAGGTAAGTTAACGCAGCGCTGTTTCACTTGGTCTAACATTACACTATCACACTAAACTGCATTTGAATGTGTTGAAATGTATGTGTTAGTCTGTCTGTATGAGACTAACGTTAGCAGTAACGTTAAGCTAGATCAACATTAGAATAACATACAGATCATATTCTAACATTTTATCATTGTTGAACTATAAAACATTGATTAGTTTTATGTAAATGTGCTCACCTGTTTAATAAAGTACATGTAGGAGCGGTCGAAGTCTCGGACGTGGAGCTCTCGTTTATATACTGTCTATGGGAGCTCTCGGCATCTCGAAAACACCGCGCTGATGTTGATTCTCGTTTTAGTTCTCCTTTTTTATTCAAAGTCTGCTTGCCATGGTCCATAACGTTTGAACGAAACAACAACAGCGTGCAAATAGACATTGCGAACTACACAGTTGTCCGCGTCAGTCGCTTTGGTTACTATCAGACGGCTCTGGTTCATAGCTCTGGTTGCCATGGCAGCACGAGCAGAAACCAGGGACAACGCGGATATGACGGCATTGGCGGCGACAAAACGGAAATAAAGAAACAGGACGTTTCTCGAATTAAATTACAAATTTCTCCTGGTTTGAAAGTTGTTGGAAACAGTCGGGATAATGTAAGTACACAACAAAAAAAAATATATAACATAGATATAGTGATTTTTGCTATTTTTAAAGCAAAAAAGTTACATATTGTGCCTTTAAATACAAATATTTAAGTATTTTGTGGGCGAATGGAGATCGATTCGATTAAGCCATTTGCATTGCTTCATGGGAGTGGGCGGAGCTAACAAGATCTTTTTCCGCATGTTGCTTTTTTCTATGGAGAAAACGAATGGAGTTTTTACTTCGGGAACCCAACTGTTGCGCTCTATTTGATAACAGTGGAATTAGCACTATGAAACATATAAAGAAAAACAGTATAATTACTTAATATCATGCAGTTTGATTTCTGCATTAAAAATGGCATTAATCCTTTAATTAACTAAATCTCTCTTTAAGGCTACATCCAATACGAGAGCAAGACTTTAGGGCCTTCCCGGACTGTGCCTATCAGTGAAGAAAGTTCATATCTGACCCGTACCATGAGTGATGCCTCGCTGGTGAAAATGAGGGTGAAAAGTAAGAAGATGGTAGAAAGTCAGAGGAACAGAAATAATCGCTTCTCCATCAATGGACACTTCTACAACTACAAGGTCTGTACCTTATCTGCCATGACCAACATTGAAGCCAGATGTAAATTATCAATAATATTGTTAGTATTATATTGCTTTGATAGGTATTTTATATAGTTTAACTTTTGAAATACACATACTTTATACATAAATCTGTAAAAGGTGAACATGTTTTGTGAACTTTGTAACTTTAAATTTGTACTTGTACTAGCATCTATCAACGTATTTCACCATGATTGTCGAGTTTTATGTAAATCGTGCTACCTTCACATGTTATCAGAAATGTCCTACTTCCCACTTCTGAAATTGTGATTTTGAACTCATCGTATTCAAGTGCTTTGCTGTCAGAAAGAAAAGGAATCATGGAGGACACCAGGTTTATTCTTGCCTATTTATTGAGGAAATCTCATTAAAGCCAGGTGAAAACGTCAGGCACTAAAGTTGAATCAGTGTTGACATTGCAACGTTGTTTCTCCGTCTTGCCTTTCAACATGGGTGAAATAAGGTCTTGTATCAACATTGAATTAACATTGAATGCTTCATTTAATATATGCGGACTCATGAATATGCAAATTAGCCCCGCCTCCATGCAATCACACAAGCTCAGAATACCTCATCCACTTGGTCAACTTAACTGTAGAAAAAGCTGCACAATGGCAAGTGGAAATACTGGTTTAAATCAGCCATGTATGTTTGAACCAGAAACTGATTCGGAAGAAGTAGTGTAAGAGTTAATTACAGGCTTGTTTTCAAGTCAATGCATCAGAATGGTAATGCATTTTATGTATTGCTCTATACAGCATCGGGCACATCACAGTAATGAATACGATTAGCCTTTTGCTTGACTACGTTATCAAACATCTAATAATGTGTTGATAATGTTACACAAACCATGTTCCCATTTGCCACCTCAGCTTCCTTCTAAAAATCTGTATCCTTAGAAACGCTTTGAACAACTTAGAACGTCAGTGGAGAAAGGCATTTAGTTTATCATAACATTGTAAAATACATCATATACATAATTCACCCACTATATTGCTAAATGTACCTGATTTTTCATATCAACAGAAAAATATTCCAAGATAATGTCTCAGGTTACTTGACTGTAACCCTGTTCCCTGAAAAAGCGGGAATGAGATGCTGCACTCATAGCACTATGGGAAAGCATTTTTGTTTGACCAGTTGTGAGTGTGTGGCAAACACGCCAAGGAAGCTTGGGATGTCGTCTCAAGGAGCATGAGCATCCAAGCTATAAAATCTGATGAATGTGTTCGGAGAGGACCAGCCTGCCGCATCACATATTTGTGGCAAGGGTGCGCCCCTTGCCAAAGCTTTGGAGGAAGCAACTCCCCATGTAGAATGAGCCCTAACTCCTAGAGACGAAGCTTGACCGCACATCTTGTATGCTAGGGTAATGGCATCCCTCACCCAGTGTGACATTGTTTGCTTGGTGGAGGCCGCCCCCAGGTTACGACACACATAGCAAATGAAGAGTTGCTCTGACTTAAACCACTGGCTAGTGCAGAGGACGGAAGTCTGAAGAGCACGGATTAGACACATTCGGTGAAGTTTATCCTGCTTCTGTAGTGAAAGGCGGAAGACAGAAGGCTTTAAGGGGCCACAGCTCGGGCCGGGGATGAAATATTGTCCTCTGTGCCTGAGACAGAAGGTTCCTCCTGTTCGATAATATCCTTCCTCTATGTTCGGTTGAGGAGGGATTTTATCACTGAGAACCAAACTTTGATCAGCAAACAAGGTGCTATCAATAAGAAGAAAGACCCTTTTTGACACACCTTGGCAAGGAGAGCGAACGGTGCAAATGCATACAGGCACATTCAGGGCCATGTATGCGCCATTGCATCCAGACCCAGGGGGGCTGGGTGGCTCAGAGAGAAGTAAAGGGGACATTGCACTGTCTCTTGAGAGGTGAAGAGGTCCACTTCTGCTTTGTAGAATCGTTCCCATATCTGTTTGACTATCTTGGGGTGAAGTTTGTGTTTGTGTCGGGGTGAAATCAATGTTTTCTCCAAAGCGGTTGTATAGATGAACTAAATTAATAACTTTTTTAGAAAAAAATGAACCATCACAATGAACTTAAGCTGGACTATCAAAATACTTTCTTCTAGATCTGCTGTATAGCTGAAACAAACTTTGTTGCTTTATTTTCCTGTTATCACTGTAAAGCTGCTTTGAAACAATCTGTATATTGTAAAAAGCACTATATAAATAAAGGTGACTTGAATTGGAGTTTCCATTCTCCGTTTGTCACAGCCTGTCTAGATAATGAATCTGCTCCCACATTCAAATGTCCAGGAATGTAAATCTCCCTGAAGGACAGAAACTCGTCCCCAAAGCAGAACCTGCGGGGCTAGCCTGTTCAGAGGACATGTACGCAGTTTAAGTAGATTACCGTAGTGTTGAGCACCTGCACTAGGATATTGTAGCCCCTTAACTGCTGAAGGAAATCCTTCAGGGCCAGAAATACAGCCATCAATTTGAGACAATTGATGTGCCAATCGAGATGGCCACTCCAGATCCCTCGGGCTGGACGGCCATCTAAGACCGTTCCCCAGCCTGTACAGGATGCGTCTGTCATTAGCATCTTGAGATTACAACACACATCTAGAGTGGGAACCAAGGATAGGAACTGGGATCTGAGCCACATAGAACAGGTGACGATGCCCGTGGCGCATAAACCTTAATTGCCTTTGAGGATCCGCCCTTGAATGAAATCCCCTGGCTTTGAGCCACAACTGAAACAGTCTTATGTGCAAAAGGCCAATAGATATCACAATGGATGCAGCTGCCATAAGACCTACAAATCTTTGAAAGTGATGCAGAGTAATTTCCACAGTTACAGATACAGTTGTGCCCGCATGGTGACCAAGTCCCAGTACGTTGTCCTCTGGGCAGGAGAGAGAATGCATTTCTTGATGTTGAGTCATAACCCCAGATAAACCAGATGAGTGAGGACGACATTCCGATGTCGAATCGCAGCAGAGCTTGAACTGCATCCATGCATTTTGTGTATGTGCGGGGTGACAAGGCTAGGCCGAATGGAAGAACCCGATATTGGTAAGCTTTGCCCCTGAAAGCAGACCTCAGGAACATCCTGTGTTGTCGCAGAATTTCACAATCTCAATGTAGGAGCTTGCCCTTGAAAATATGTGAGATGAGTATGAAGCACTTTAACAATTCACAGTGCTCACACTCGCCATGCTCAAATGCAAGGGGAGCAGACCCTTCCCCCAAATACTCAAAGCAAAAGTCATGCGTCTCGTACTCTGGGATGGGCCCTTAACAAGCAGGCACGAATCGCCTAATTTTTTTCACACTTGAGAAATTTCTGCACACTGACAGCTGGAACTCTAACTCCTAACAAAGTGGATAGACAGAGAGTGTAGCACACACACACACACACACTGCGGTCTCTGAAGACATAGAAACCTGAAGGCGCACCTGTTTCACATCCACATTGACGTGACTGGTTACAATGTTATTTGTGACGTAGAGAACAAGGGTGATTTCAAACTGTGTTTTTGAGACATATATGAGTTTATATTTCACAATTCTGAGAAATTTAATATAGGATTTTGTATAGTGTTCCCTGCATCTCATTTGATTTATTCCATTCAGATGACTCTTCACAAAAACTATTTTTTCTGTCAGGACCACTAAATACGATTAACAATTGGCATACAATTAGGATTGGCGGTATGGTTCTGTCCTGGGCAAGAACTCCCTGCGCATCCATGCAGCCTAGCATGAATAAGAGCAGGGAGAGCAGCAATACAGCTTTTTATAGCATTCTTTGGTTTATTTTGTTTACGCAGACATCTATTTTCACGCCATCATATGGAGCAACCACAAATGTGCACATTACCAGCAAGATGACAACACAAGAAGTCATTACACAGCTGCTTCAGAAATTTAAAGTAAGTATTATTATTACTATGGCAATTCAATACATAACCCCCTTAACATTTTGCTAAGTAATTTCAGTCATTTTGTTGTACTTGACCCATGATTTCCACCCTTAATTTTGATAGACAAATTCACAGATAACCTTTTTTTAATGCAGGTAGAAAACAGTCCAAATGAATTTGCTCTCTACTGCATTCATCAAAGTGGAGGTAATGTAGAATTATTAATTCAGTTTTATGTTTTCACCCTCAATTTATTCCAAAACATAAAAAAATAAAAAAAATAAAAATTCACAAGGAACAAAATAGTTTTAAATCTTAATTTAAATCTTAATTTAGTTCTAATTGTGGCAGTAGTTTATTTTATAATTATATTATATACCCCCCCCTCACAATTTTTGATCCATATTTGATAAGAATTATGCCATCATTCATCCAACATTTGTTCCAAGATTCTCTGTCCTAGAGTTTAGACTTTGCTGAATCACAAAGAATCACATTTCACAGAATCACATTTCTGATTGTTAAATCCATTGTTGGTAGAGAAACGAAGGTTGAGCAGTTCAGACCTGCCACTGTGGGAACGTGTTCTACAGGGACCATCAAACAGCATTATGAAAATCTTCCTCATGGATGCAGACGAACAGGAAGTCAGCCTTGATGTAAGACTAGCTCTCCAGACATGACAGTAATTTGTATTTCATACTCAAATAAAGTTAAACTAATGTCCTGTTTCCACTGCTTTAACAGGTTGCTCAGTACCTCAATTTAGAGATGCCCATTTTGAGAGTAATTCTGCAGAAGCTGGAAGAGCAAGAGCATCAAGAAGAACAAAGAATAATCGCAAAGTAAGAAAAACAAAATGTGTTTTTGCCAATGACTTTAGTGTTGCCTGATAAGCTTACGTGTGTTTTTATCATACAGGTATAAAACGGAACGGAATCTTTTGTTGCAGTGCTTGAAAAAAATGATGCCGGTCAAAACCGAGACAACTGTATAAATGAAGTCTTGGTAATGGAAAACTGTTTTCCACATGAAGTCTCAGGGTACAAAGAGAAATGGAAAATAAGATGGAAACTGGAGTCTTCAGGACAGACATCAGGATTGTGAGATGTTCAAAAGTGCATAGGCCATTTCAAACATGGCTTTAATGTTTGTGGTTGTAGTGTAAATATAATGTAAAATAGTTTTCACATAAATGTAATTACAATATTTATCATGCGAGAAACCAAATAAAATACTGGTATTTGATTTGTAGTTTATTTGTGGATTAATAGCTCTATTGCTATAATGTGGTTTGCTCTCAAGATTGTATTCTTGGAAATGTAAAAAAAAAAAAAAAAAGGTTTGCAAAATGACTTCATAAGTTCCAACTGGCTTACTGTAGAATTCTGGAAAACATCTGTCAATGGCAGATTCTAAACTTAACTTTACCCTTCTTGCCAAAATGTATCACTTAAAATCACATATCATTTTGTCATTACATAATTTGTTTTCAAATAGTTTACATATAAATACTGATCTCACTTTTTCGCTATAAAATTCTCACCATTTATAAAAAAGCTTACGTTTTTAGGTACCTAACAAAATATAAAATTCCTTTCAAAGGGAGGTTTTTTAATCCACATTATAAGTTTTTACAAAAGTTCTCCATTCTACATAAGCTATATATCAGAAAAAAAAAAAAACAATGTTTATGTCAAGAAAAATAATGTGTGGTCTGGTCAACTATCCAAAAGTGCAAAACTGTGGCAACTTGGTGTCCATGTGAAATTCAAGAGGATCTTCTGCAGTTCATCTTCTGCACCTCGTGGTCATCATTCATTGGGTTAAGGGCTACCTCAAACTTGCATGCCAGTTGCTAAAAAAAAAAAAAAAAAAAAAAGTCAAAAATAAGAAAAGTAAAGTAATGTACATTTTTGTTACACTAAAAACTAAAAATGAAGTACATGTACATATATATAATGTATGTATGTATGTATGTATGTATGTATATATATATATATATATATATATATATATATATATGAAACTACCTTTTTTGCCATTCCACAAGCCTCAATATTTGCATCATCTGATTTGCGGCATTTTGTCTTTCCAATAGTGGCCTCTATTTTGTAGTTTATCATATTTGTTACCTGCACAGAAACGTTCATTCACTGTTATTCAATGCTGATTAGAACACATAATACCGGTATACACATGATTCATGAACAGTATAAAAATATGAAATCTGTACCTGAGTGCGAGCCGATGTGATATTGATAAGTTTGAAGTATTTCTTTGCTTTGGACTTCATGTTGAATGCCTCTACAGCTTCTTTAGCAGCTTCTTGAACATCTTCCCTCTCTGGGTTGGCGTCGCTCCAGCCACCGAGAAGCGCCACATTTCCTGTGAGACACGGAGAGGGAATATTAATGCCAGCACTTGGTTTTGAAGAAATGTATTTGCATTGCATTGTTCACTTTACGTCAAATTATATACATTTCACCAACAAAGATTGTTTTTTTGTTAATCCATGTTGCAATTATGATACCTTTTTTTTAGATAGGAAATGTATTCTGTGAAGTACCATAATCGAAATTGAGACTTTTTATCTCGCAATTCTGACTTTTTTCCCTCATAATTACAAGTTTACATCTTGCATCTGCGACGTAGGCTAATCTCTCAATAATAATTACACACTAGCCTAGCCTATAAAAAGTAGCTATAGTCTAGATATCCTATGACAGTTCAAATTCTGATATTTAAAATATTCACATTTAATGCACACGACAATAAAAAAAACACGTTCAACATTTGAAACTGTGTAAATAACCCAATGTAATAAGAACAATATGAGCTTACTTGCTACAACTATTGCTTCCTCCAAAGGCTGGTCAGCAGTGCTGGAGTGAAACAGAGAGAGAAAAGACACGAGGAGAAGAAAGCAGACATGCATGGCTTCGGCTGCGTGATCTCTGAGAGAATGACCCAGGGAATGAGGAGAATCCTGCCATGTAGACACGGAATGCGTGACGCGTCCTGGTGCCGCACGCGCCCTATCCCGCCCGTGAGGGTGGAGTTCGTGAGACGCCCACTGATGTAATGAGCCTGAAAGGGTGAATCCACAAAGACGGTGAGTCAAAGGAAACATTGTGTGTGTGTGTGTGTGTGTGTGTGTCTGTCTTAGGCCGGAAAATGAGGAAATAAATGGTAATCTTCTTACGCCGTAAGCTGCCGGTCTGCTTAGACAGCTTTTCGGCATGTAATTTAACTTCCTGTCACTTACAGGTGAAGCTTACGAAGAGTTTAACCACATTGAGAGCAAACGTCTCTGCTTATTTATTTGTATTGCATGCAACTGCATCTGATTAACAATTCACTTCTTTTTGGGCATAGATTTATTATTTACTTATGTGTGTTTTTTTTTTTTTTTGTTTTTTGAGATGCCTCGTTTTAAATTCAGGCCTTTTCAAAATATATATATGTATGTATATTTTGAATTTGTAAAATCAATTGTAGCCTATGTGATTGATTTTCATTTCAATTTTAAATGAATAAGCTATAATAATAATTTTAAAAAGTAAACAAATCAATTCACTCATGTCCTCTGTTGGCTATATATATATATATATATATATATATATATATATATATATATATATATATATATATTGTTGATTATGGGTGACATTGTTTAAAATATTTATATTTAATGTAATTATATTTATAATATATATAAAATCAACATTAAAGTACCTTGCATATAACAATCATATCATATAGAAACATTTTATATCAGTATTACATATGTTGTAGATTCAAATTTAAACTAAACCTTTTAACATTTAATTCTGAATGGAAAAAGTCAAGGTTTGCATGTATAGTGTCTAATATGGTGCCCTCTTATAATTTCTTCAAAGAAAAATAAAATAAAATAATACATTCTAAATCCCAAAACATGTTTTGCTGGTGGATGATAATCAGTCATTTGTCCTGAACATTGACGTCCAAATACCTCTCACCAAGGCCACATTTAAAAACAAAACAATCTAGAACATGAGCTACAAAAATCACACCCACACTGCCAAACAAAAGCCCAGACAAAACAATCAACCCAGAGTCACATAAAGGACATGCTGACAGAGCACAACAGATATATGAAGAGTTCAGATGCAAAAGCCTCTAAGTGCCATCTGAAATTTTCTTCTAGAATGATAATTTTTATCAAGCTCGTATATTTAAGTTCAATAATTTCACTTAAATGGCAATGTAAATTACCTATTAATTGTCATTTAAGTGAAATTACTTAAATATACAAGCTTGATAAAAATGATCATTCTAGAAGAAAATTTCACATGGCACTTAGAGGCTTTTGCATCTGAACTCTTCATATATATCACCAGTGCTTTATAAAATACTAAAATTCCATCTTCTGTAGGCAGTTCCAGTTTGCCTTGTTTACAATAATCTCTACAGCACTTTTTAGTGGCAATGTAATAGTTCAGTTATCTCATCTGGCCTTATGTCATGTCTGTATGTGGCTGCATTTCGGACCAGTGATGACATATAGCCTTTGTAATTACAGTGTGTGATGTACTATGGTATTATATTCATTTTGTAATATGTATAGTTTGATTTGAATGGTTTACACCCATTAGAAACAAATGGTTACAAAGAGTTGTGCTTATCAGGCCCAAGGATTTTACTTTGTCAGGGAAATATTAGGGAGTAAATGGGGAAACTCATCCTCTAAGATCAATTATGTCATCAAGTATATCAGATGAATACAGTCTCTTTTATAAGGACTATGATAACCTCAGTTAACCCTGTCATGTTGGTCAGTCGCAGTGATAAACTAAGCCCTGTAGGGCTCAGTGCTGTTAAAATGCTCTTCTGTTCTACAAGCTTCTTTAAGGACTTGAACTGACGATGAACTATTAAAACCCCTCTGACATACGCAGACTGATTTGCATGTGTATTTAGGTTAATGATAAACAGAAAGCTTTAAAAAGTGTCACTATCAAATACTGCATATATCTAAGTGTATGTACAATGGGTGCCTATATTTATAGTGTTGTGTTTAGAACAGGTCTTTCTGATTCTGATCAGTGTGTAATGGACAACGTTGATGTATTTTGTTGTAGTCTGAGAGGATGTACTTATAGTTTTAGACAAATCAATCCATTTTACAGTTTATAATAGTCATGACTGAAACAGAAAGTCCTAATCTATCAATTAAATTCAGTGTGAAATGCTGTAAAATTTGCCCAGTTCTATTAACAAACAAATGTTTCCCCAACAGATGGCAGCATATTTGTTTTCATTTTGCATGCATGGACATTTCAGTTCATAAAATTGCATTTATTTTTTATAATAAAAATATTTTAAGTATAATTTTCATATAGCAACAACATACAGTAACATTACAATAAAGATGCACTTCAACCACTGACAGTATATAGGCTAAATCCAGAAAAATGATGCTTAAGAGGGTCTAAATGTGGATCAATAGGCTGTTGGTCCACCAACACCTGTTAAGCAGAACTCGCTCTTTTCTTGAGTTGCTAGAGGGGAGAAAAGTGGTGACGATTCTCACTATTTCAACCAACAGCCTGCACCGGACCCCCGGATACCCTACCTACAGCCCGACTTGTGGTATGAGGCCCACCAATATGAAGTATTAAACCTCAAATATCTCTGGTGTGACGGTTGAACCCTCGCCAGGCCTGGTGGGCATTAGGTGCATTCACACCTAGAATGATAACTAGTAGATAACTGGCTATAAAGATAACTATAGCTATAACTGTATTGGCGTCCACACCAGCGGATGATATTGTTGTTTATTATAAGCACGTGCTTGTCTGTCACTTTAAATGCTCAAGCTCTTTAAAGCAGGATGGATTCTGATTGGCTGTCAATGTTGTTATCATTCGTCAGCTAGAAAAAAATCGTTCTGAAAGTGATTCCAACGATATTGTTTCTCTGTGCTGTTATCGTTATAGCTGTGGTGTGGACTGCTGCTAGTTTATATGAAGGATGATTTTTAGATATATATCTTTATCGTTATCATTAGTTATCATCCTTGGGGTGAACAGGCTTTCATTCTCGTTTCCATCAGACACTCTCACTTATAAGGGTTAGAATTGTTCCATTATATACATAGATTATGATCCACAAGAAAAAAAAAAGAAAAGAAAAAGAATCACAAGTAAATCACTAAATCACTTCTTGTGCATTTGTGGAACACAAATTGATCATCAATTTAAACAAAGCGCCCATAGAATACAAAATGAATCTGTTCCTACCCCAAGTGTAAAGCAAAACGTGATTGGTTGTAGTGAGAATGTGCTACGATTGGTCAGCACAATGTGGCCGTTATTTGATTGGCTTGAGTCGACAGTGGGGTTTTAGTGGATTTGTGTGCACATCTTCATGCTAGAAATGTTTCAAAGTCCACAAAAGTGTGCGGTGATCCACAAGTAGTGATCCACAAATTAATGCCAGGCAGAGTTTTGTTTGTGACATAAAATCATATTTCTTTTTATTTGGAAAGATGGAACAATTCTAACCCCACACTCGCTCCTCCGTGACTGCTACTTGTGGCCCTGTATGTCTGAGGAAGTTCAGTGCTGCCCTGAATATGCAATCTCGAAGTCTCCTCGCCACCTTCCAATGAGCAAGCTCTCTCTGTTGCCTGTCCCACATCACCCCTGGTCACACAGGGCCGTTGCTACGGCACCCGGGTTGTTGCTGTTGGCTCCCCTCCGGGTGGGGAGTCCCCATATGTCTGAAAAGACTGCCTACAGCTCTAGAGGCCACAGAAGCGCTATTCTGTCATTAGGGGCTTTTGCACCGGGTAGTTCTAGGAACTAGACACCAGGGTGGTTTCCAGAGAACTAATGGTTCCTCTAGGGTTGCATTTGCACAGACAGTAGAAACTCTGAAGTGACATAAGCAGCGCTTGTTGTTGTGACTTTTATTTTGACACCGCTGAGAATGCCAGAGCCTGAGCTCACAGTGCGCGCATTTTCTGTGTTTATTAGTTTACGATCTATCTAACAGTCCTGTCTAATACGTTATTAGATAGAACTGTTATACATAGAAAGTAGACCGTAATGAAAAGGTATTAGCGTATGCCGTGTGGTTGATGTCCAGTGTCGCTAGCTGAGCAGAAATACACAACTATGTTTGGCTTGGTCCCCCTTTTCTCCTTAGTGTAAAGGTTAAGAGGCCCATCTATCACTGTTTTCCATGTTTGTAGAGTTAGTTTCTGGAGTAAATATATAGGCTATAATCTGTGTGTTTACACAGCCTATTTTTTAAAATGGCGGGTGCTGGTGTTTTGCGTGTGTTCGGCCAATCAGTGTAAACTAACGTCACTGGTAGTTCCTATAGTGCTGGATTAGACCCGACTCTGAAGTAGGAGGTAAATGGAGTTCCTAGAACTAAAATCGTTCCTAGCTCCTGCGGTGTGAACACGCCAAAATCCGGGAACTTCCGCCAATAGTTCTAGGAACTATGAAAAGGTTGCTCCAGTGCGAAAGCCTCTATTCAGACAGTCTCCCTGAAGGCATGAGGTCCCCAGTTCATCTTCCAAGTCTGGAAGGCATTCTTCTCCCTCCTAGGTGTGTCAGTCAGCCTCTCTTCTGGCAACACATGCATAGATGCATCAAAGCACAGCTGGATGGACGGAAAACGAAAAAGGCCAAAAGCATTGGCGCAACATTTAAATGTCTTGCTACACTGCAGCATAATAAAATGGTTCACACTCCAGTAATATTTCTGTGAATGAATTAATCTTGCACTTGTTCATATTTTTTGCATTATGTCTGAATATATTCAGTTGAATTTTGCCCATACAAATGACCTTATCTGTCCGTGTTGACATCCAAACTCAATGCCTCATATTATTGTCTTATTATTATTTATAAAGATTGCAAAATTTCAGAGATGACAGGTTTATGATATACAACTTTGTAAACAGTATACAAAATGTATTAACAATATGTTCAATGTCACCAAAATACACATGAGAAAAAGAGTTCCTCATATTATTGTCACAAGGGAAACACATTTTCAGTTGACACCTTTTATGTTCCCTGTATGAAATAAAAATAAATGAATAAATATGAATAAACCATATATTGCTATTATTACCTTCTTTAATATTTTTCACATGCAATATGCATGGGTGCAACATAACATTCTAATCGTAATTAATTAACATACAATTTCAGAGGGCACTAATTAAGTCAATCAATTAAACAAGTTAATAAATGGTGTTATAAAATGGGGAGATGACCACACAACATTGTCGCCTGAATTTCTATTCTTGCTGGCACATTCCAACAATGGATCCCAAAATGTATGAGGAAATCATGAACTATAAAACTCAAGGCACATGCCCATTTGGCAAGACCATAAACATGTAATTCGCAGACGTTCCTCCAATTTCCAAATTGATGGTAAGTAATCTATTCTAAATTATAATTATTCTAGACAGTGGAGATAACTCTAGATAACTCCACAGACAGGAGTTGTAGTGTAGGTGTAGTGATACACCAAGACTTGATACAAACCTTCTTATAATTAAGAATCTAAGCCTTCTTATAATTGACTTGCCAGCAATTAGAACATCAAAAATAACCTATCCTGCAATTTCAGTTTAAATTAGCCTATTTCTTTCATTGGGCCTTCAGAACATCCTTGCAGGTTATTGTTTAGATTTTACTAACAATAAAGCTATTTCAATAGATAGACAACTTTACATCTCCTCAAAAAAAAAAATAAAAAAAAAAATGGTATGGGTTTGAGAAAATAAGTGGTTGTTGGACAAAAAGAGGCCAACCAAATATTCACAGAATGCCATGCCAATCCCCACTGAGCTCACTGTGGAACGGAAGAAACAAAGCTTGCCATTTCAGCGAGGTTCTACTGGCCTGGAATGAGGGTGGACATCGATAAATGGGTAAATACTAAATGATTCCCTTTTAACTTTGCTGTGAAACATACAAATGGATTATGTTTTGGAATGCATTTCTCATGTGCTTATTTCTGAACATCAGGTTTTGCAGTGTGCCCAGTGCCGATTCAGCAGACTGTCCATCAAGCAGGAGCCCAAGTACATCCCAATATGTGTATGTAAGCTTGTCCACAGATGTGCATGGGTTTTGAGACCGGTATTTCATGAGTTCACAGAATTTAAATGTATTTATTGAGCTATTTTAATTTTAAGGTGGATAAGCCTCTGGAACTGCTGGGCATGGATTTAGTGGGGAAAGTCACCAAAACCAACCAGTACATTTCTGTCCTCGTTGACTATTATACAAAATGGTCCGAGGCCTATGCAATTCCAAATAAATCTGCAGCATAAATCTACAGGTTTGGGGCAACAAAGAGAACACTCACTGACCAAGGCACTGAGTTTGTAAACCAGGTTTGTAGTTTGTTGAATGAACTATATTCAGTATGCATGGGAATTTAATGGTCTCACACATTCGTTTTTTTTTTTTTTTTGTAGATTAATGTTAATGTATGTTTTGCAAACAGATCAATGAAGAGCTCTGTGCCTTCCTCAATGTTGAGAGAAGCCTCTGTGCCCCATACCATCCACAAACAAACGGGCTCGTGGAAAAACTAAATGGAACCATTCAGAGGTGAACCTTCATTAATATAGGGTTGCTTTGTGGGAATGCAATATTCAGGGAAGTATTGGTGTCTTTGAAAATTGGTTACTCATAACTTTCAACTCCTTTTGGTTATGACTCTCTAGAGCCTTGTGCAAACTAGTGGATACAAGACCAGAAAAATGGGACGAGTACCTAGATGCGGTAATGTTTGGTCTTAGAACCAAGACACAGCTGACAACTAGGTTCTCACCATTCTTCCTAATGTTCGGCATGGAGGCACAATATCCTTGTGAGGTGCCTGAGACGTATGAGGTATGTGATAATTTACATTGTTCCACATAAATATCATGTAGTATCAATTACAAGTTAGTGAAATAATTTCAATCTTCAATGTTTCTGAAAAGGTAAACAGCACAGTGGAATCTGTGATAGCAGAGGAAACCATATCAAAGGCTATTTCTCTGAAGGAGAAAATGGACAACATTGTAAAAAAAAAAAAATGTAAGAAAAAAACAGGAAACGACAGTTATGTACTGCTGTCCAGAGTGGGACCCTATAAACTATTTTACAAAGACCTACAGATCGGCCCTGGAAGGGAGTTGGAGAGTGAGGTAGGCTACACATTTCATTGATTTTGACAGATAAGCCTTTCATCTGCTATGCTAATATTTTTATTAATGTTTAATTTTGCAATGTTTATCAAGGTTATAAATACATATCTTTCCCTGAAAGTGAGAAGCACAATTTGACCTCACCAGGCAAAGCATTCCATATGGACACATTTGCCATGACAGACATGGAAGGGAAATTATGAAAAGCTCAAGGTGTCTTGCAAATTTGATTTATTTTGCATTTTATTACTTGTGCTAATGCCCATTTTGTTCAGGACTTTGTGTACATTCGTTTGTGCTGTTGTTACATACTCAAGGCTTTGGTTTGCAAGGTATAGATCATAATGGTGTTTTATTTTTTTTTATTTTTTTCAGATGGACCCAGTAAACTATGAGGTCATAGTGGGCAGTGTAAATGAGGGCCACCCCTGGTTCCTAGTTGTAAGTATTTGTGGTATAGAAGAGTCCCTTGTAGGGCTGGGTATTGACACAAATTTCACAATTCGATTCGATTTCGAATCACAAGCTTGCAATTTGATTCGATTTCGATTACGATTCGATTCGATTCAATATCGATTATTTTTTATATCAGGTACAATACATTGCAAATTTTCTCAAGGAAAACAAATCTCTTAACTATTATTGTAAACTATGGGAGTCAGTTGTAGCCTATAGGCTTCATTAGCCTACTATAATATTGAAGGTAAAAATTAACTGATTTGTATACAAACACTTAAAATACACTTTTATTTATTTTTATAATAATAAAGTTATATGAAATTATATAAAAATGTAAATGGTGGCTGTCATAAAAAACGTTCCACGGTTGAAACACTGATTGAGCGATTCCATGTGACATGATACGGACTTCGATAAGTTGTACTCTATCTTTTAACACACTTTCAGATGTTTATTCATGTTTATTTCGCGCTGTAACTGGTATTATTCAGGCGGAAGAGAAGATCATGTGCGCTCCGCGCTGCTGCTTCTCTTAAGCTGAGCTGAGCCAGAGCGATCTCACGCCACAGCAGCGCCAAAACGGTATTTATGTTTTTGAATTTCGTAAGACTTTGTTTCATATCAATAATAACAAAGCACAAAGATTATTGCGATTTATTGGATGGGGCGCGTGCAACAATGTTCCATTCATTCATCAACTGAAAACAGGATGACTAATCGATTCTTGGGATTTAAGAATCGATATCGTTTCGTAAAAATGAGAATCGATTAAAATCGAGAAATCGATATTTTTTACCCAGCCCTAGTCCCTTGAGTTTTCCCTTATCCCCTTAATACTGATTTGCAATAATATACCCCTATCATGTTGTCTGGATATTTTTGCATGTTACTAAGGCTGTAGTCCCATCCCAAAAAAACAACAACAACAAAAAAAACATTCTGGAGAGTCAGACATCAAGAAGAAAAGGTGTTTGGAGACAACAAGGTATTTTTCATGCACCACAATTATATGTAGTGTTATTGTGTAATATACTGTTTGCTTGAAAGAGAACCATACCATCTTGTTTGTAGAGCCCTGATGGTAGCAAAGGGTGTTTCAGTTTCAAACTGGGTGTGTGAAAGCTTGCCTCACCCACTTCAGAGGGATGCTCATGTGGTGTGTTCGCTTTTGTAACGGTCACCAGCTGGATTGCCCTTGAGAGCCACCAGAGGGCACTCCACACCAGACTATCATGTTTCACTCACAAACTACATCTCCCATAATTCTCTGCCTGGACTCATCAGCACTCATTATCACATTCACCTGTGTCTCATTATCTTGTTTAGTTCACCCCATATAAGCCTGGTTCACCCCATCACTCACTGTGAAGTCTTGTTTTAGTGTCACACTGCAATTCTGAGCATTCTCCCTGGTTTTTGGTTTTTGGTTTTTGGTTTTTGGTTTTTGGATTTTTTGACTGCCCTGTGGATTACTCCCTTGCCTCTGCCCCCTGCCTGTTTTGTTTGTTTGTTTGTTTGTTTGGACTGCCTGACTGTGTTTGACTTTGCCTGTACTTTGAATTACGCCTTTGGATTGCCCATAATAAAGCTGCATTTGGATCTAACCTTCGTGTCTCGGAGCAGTTCAGCTTTGAAGGTGTGTGATTATAGCATTGTAGCAAATATTAAATGTTCATTAAAATGGGATGATACTTTAGTTAATTTTTCTTGTTACTTCCTCAGTTTGCAGAACACATTCTGCAAAATGCCACAACTGACTTCTCCAATGAGTTACAAGACGTATCACGATTCAGAATGGAGATTGCTTTAACTCTGCTCCGCCAGTCTGGTATGGCTTTATAAACTCATGAATGTTTTTGATGTGCATCACTTTCATTAGTGTTGTACTGTACCTCATAGATGACCTAAGTGACTGTGCCACTTTTGTGGAGAGGCAGAAACTTTTCATGACTCTGCAGATGTTCTTTGGGTAACTATGGCTGAGCATTTTTGGTTGGTGTAGCATACACAAAGTAATAATGAATGGACCATTGCTTTAAAACCCTTTTTTTTTCTTTTTTTTTTTGTTACTCTTATTATAATTATTTTTTTTTAATATAGATTGCCTGTGACTGTGGGCAATGGTGTATGTAAAGTGTGTGGACAATCCATCCACAGAGGATGAATACAAATGTGTTTCTTGTAATAGGCTAGTTATGAAGCCATTGTTTTTGGAGTTTGTTTATTTTTCCCTTAATTTTCACTTTGGTTAAACCTAATCGAAAATCAGACTTTCAAAACGAGCATTATTTCATAAAATGTGACATTTAAGAGCACCTGTGAAGTAATTATGGTTCAAATAGTCCTGCGCTAGATCTATACTAACCAAAGCCTTATTAGGCTACAATGAAATCGGTAATACGTTTTAAATTTTAAAATAAATAATGTGGATTGACAGATGGGAAAAACTCGCTTAGAACTAAAAAAAACACTTTCAAGTTTCGGAAAAAATACAATACATTTTTTTTTTTTAACATTTTGGCATCCAGTTGTGCTTCTTGCTTGTATTCAGTTCTGTGATGGTAGGCTACATATGGTAACTCGGCAACTACGCATAAGCATGACTTGTAGGCCTAGTATAATTGCATAAAGGGGAACAGGAATTTCGGAAGGGAACAGAATCGACTGCTTCTCCTGCCTTAGCCTACTTACCAGCTTCCACACGGATAATGATATCAATTACTGAATTAAAATTCATTTTGATTTTTGTCTTATCAAAAATGTCAGGGTGGTCCAACTGTCCGGATATCACCTGAGAAGAGAAAAAGAAGAAAAAAAAAGAAAAAAAAAAGAATGGTTTGGCATAAGCTTATGCAAAGTCATGTCATTTTAATTCATTAATATTTTATCTAATTTTATTATTGCAAGACTGGTCAGCCAAGACAGGGAGTTCGTTGTAGTTCCTGAAAAGTGGACTCTGTTAAATAAAAGATCTTTGAGCTTACCCTCTTTTTTATGCTCAAACAGCAACACACTTGTTGGAAAAAGTGGGAAAGCAATAGGACCCCTTTAAACAAATACCGGTATATACATTTTCTTCACAAAACGACATACTTTAAGGGCATGCTACACGTAGTCGCATTGGAAAGCATCATGTTTAGGTAATCCTCAGTCGTGTTGGTATCATTCCCGTTCGACTCGCGATTTAATTCAAAGGAACCGATTCGGTGATTCGCGATCACGAATCAAACATCACTAAAAGAACAAACAGTCCGTCCGTCAGACCGGTGAGCTGAATGACATGAGGTGAGGAAACGGCATGTGTTAATATACACTATATCTGGTGTTTTTGTGTTATTCGCAGCTATGCAAAAACAGTATTTGTTTAGGTTTTTATGTGCATGTAATGTTGACTAATAAAGGTAGTGACTTGCTTTGAGCAGTGGATTAGCTGATGAGCTAGTTAGCAGCAAAGCTAATGCTATAAAAAAAATTAACCAAGCTTGACAAATATATCCTATCGCAATACTGATATAGTTATCAATTAAAATGTAAAAGCACCATTGTAGTGCAGTTTTGCGAGACTTAAAAAAAACATAACGCTACATATTTCGGCAATCTTCATGTAACGTTACTTTTAATGCAATGATGATATCTATACTTATTGATTCTTTACACATACACACACACACACATAGACATTACTTAACATGCATATGTGTTTAGACGTATGTGTGTATAAATCTACTATTAATATTCTTACACATGTTTGATCCGTTCATGTCTTTATTGAAGATGTTGTCATGAAAAGATCATGTGTTCATGATTCACAGTTTAATGGAGGATTTAAACAGTCCTGGACAATCTGTTGATGGTGACAGTTTGTCTATTGAAAAATAATTTGTGATATGTTATTAATATGAGATGACTTAAATTTAAAACTGCAACTGAGAGGAAAAACTGAAAGTGCACTGAAACTGTTAAACTCTCATCTGCCCTTAGTCAAGTCAGAACTTTTAGAGCATCATAACTATTAGCCTAAACACCATCTCATTAGCAAGGGCGTGTGCTTTAATTTGTGTGTGCTTGTGTCTTCCAGCAGATCAGGTTTCTGACCCCTCCATGGAAGAGGCCAGTGATGAGGGGTTTTTACTCAAAGCTGGATACCTCATCTTTGGGCATGTCTGTGCCTCTGAACCTGGCCGTGGAGACTGAGAAAGCTCAGGCCCTGCTCCAGACCTTCAGCACTGCCTCTCTGTTAGCCAGCGCAGGCCTGGGCGCTTTCTGCTTCCTCGTCGACCCCTTTCTGACGCTCCCCTTCATCCAACACCATCTGTGGCTCAGGGCTGTCCTTGATAACGCCGTCCATGGCATCATTGGACTCTGGTCCTGGGCCATCGTGATTGGGTTGAGGAAGAAAAGTGACTTCTATGAAGTCGTCTTGGCTGGGTTTCTGGCCTCTATCATTGACCTGGACCACTTCTACATGGCTGGATCGTTGTCGCTCAAAGTGAGACCTGTTTGTGTCTTTTATTAGCATCTGAAAACTTTTTTTTTTTTTTTTGTCACTTGTACTGAAACAGTAATTACTTATGTACGCTGATTCCTAAATATTTAGTTAGGAGCGTGTGTAGGTAAGTCCGTAAATTATTATTATTATTTTTTATTAAATTTAAGTCTTAAATATCTTATATGGTGCAACATCTTCATAATCATTATACAATGTCTTAAGTTTGGGGATGGGCAAACATGAATCGTGATACATACAGCCTAGCCTAATGTGATTATTAAACTTCAAAAGACTATGATTTAATTAAATAAATTATAAGTAAACGCTTGTAAATTTCTCTTTGTATCCCTTATTAAGGAAAACACATTAATTGATACATTTGTATTGTGCCACTAAAGTTTTCTTTTAATCCATTCCTAAATATTTCATTTCAGGAGCATGTGATAACTAAGCATCAAGCCCTGTTATTAATAATATCATAGTCATAATTGGAATGAACAATTCTTCTGGCAAGTAAAATAATTTATTACCCTGACCATAATCTGTATAAGGTTTGCCTAGAAACATAGCAGCTTTGTTCATTAATATAAACATTTGTTTTATTAATTTTAGAGTCTCTTTATGCCGAAAAGTTGGCACAGAAGCGTTTCTGTAGTGGCCTTTAGGTGTCTTTGCATAGACTGTTTAATGCTGCTCGAAGGAGCCATACACAGTTAAATTACAACTATATGCTTTGATACTATGGGCTGAAGTGGGTCAGTGCAGGGATGATTTACTTCTGGCTTTTGTGGCATTTTGTCTTTACACTGAATTTTGAGCAGCCTTAAAGGGTTAAAAATGAAAAGTCCATCATTAATTACTCATGTCATTCCAAACCCGGAAGACTTTCGTTCATCTTCGGAACACAATGAAGATCTTTTTGATGAAATCTGAACGATTTCTGTCCCTCCATTGAAAGATACACTACTACCAAAAGCTACACTAAATTCATAAAGAGATCGTAAAACTAATCCATAGGAATTGAGCGGTTTAGTCCAAATTTTCTGAAGGGACACGATCGCTTTGATGAACAGATTGAATTTAGGCTTTTATTCACATATAAACATTCATCAACTCGTACATCAGTTCTGGTAAACGCTCAAGCATGTTCGCTAGACGTGCAAGAACCAATGAGGTTTGAGCTAATGAGGTTCATTCTTGTGTTATGCAGCACGTTTGAGCTTCTGCAAGAACCAATGAGGTTCATTCTCATGTTGGGTATCGTTTGGGCTTTTTACGATACTGGTGCCAAATCGATACTTTTAAAACAGTAACGTGCCTGAACCAATACTTAAAATCGGTAAAAAAATAAATAAATAAAAAGCCATTAAAGAACTACTTTTTTATTGAAAATAGGTTTAAATTGAACAATATTAGAAGTTTAAAGTATACTTAAATCTATAGATATAAGTAAATACAAAACAACAAATTTACTTAGTTTCACAATAAAAACTCCGCTAACAAACCTAACCCAGCTGCAATAACTTGGTTTATTCTTGGTATGCTACAAACCAGCTTCAAATTTCAGCAATTCTTTTGCAGAAATATGACCAATTTTGCTTTCTCTGGCAAAATACGACACCTCTCCTGACTTATTGCATGTCCTGCACAGGAGAAACCCGCTCGGATGGTGTCGATGACGCCTGTACACACGGGTATGTGTTTGAAAGTGCAGACAATCTGGGGAGGCTACAGGGTCTTGTCCTGATGGGATTGAAGGCAGACTTGTGTAGATCTCAATCTCTTCAGCTATGGAGAGGACACCACTTTTAGTGTTCGTTGCCTGAAGTAGCTCTCGGTCCTCATCCTCAAACAGCTCTTCTAGGGCTGACTTCTTGGCACGCTTCTTGTGAGATGAAGATTGAAAACAAAAACAAAAGTAGTGTTTAGACAAACATGCTTCAAAAATTTTGTTGATTTTAAGTAGCCTATTCCAAGATTATGAACATGCATGTTCCTCTGCCTTGTCCTCCTCATGGCCATCCAATCCTTCCTCCCTAATATACTGAAGGCTCTCCATTGTAAGCTGTAGAAATAATATTGCACACATAAATAGTCATACTTCATCATAGAAACTGTAACATGGCACACATGGGAAACAACACTGAGCATTAAATACCTGTTCTGTTACACTGCAAACTGCTGCTTACTCCAACCGGCCCCAAGCGTCAGCAGCAACGGCACATCCAAGTTTGCCTTTGAAGCGAGGGTCCATCAAAGTGGCCTCCTGGAGGTAGTTCTGAATTTCTTCATCCTATAATAAAAACATGACAAACTATTTATCGTCTTACAGTTAAAATAATGTGGTTTGCCTTCTTTCTTTCTAAGCATAAGCTCTTATATGAAAATAACTGAAATTGTTTCTCCAGATCTCCCTGGACTTTCTCTTTCAAAGCACTGGTAAACAGTGTCCTCTTCAGCCACCGTGAAATGTGCCTCCAGCTTAGTCAGTGTGGGGAGACTTTGGCCACATGTTAGGGACTTCTCACTGGATACACAGAGGGTTGAGGTGTACAAAAACTTCATGATTTTAACAAAATCCTGTGCTTTCTGGAAGTCGTCATCTGTGAGCCTTTCCAGTCTGAGGGAAAAAAAAGATGTGAAGATAAGAATAAAATATCCACTTATGTTCTTACTCATTGTTTCACAAGTCGTTGGTCAAGTGATGATGGCTGGTTACTGCTCCAAAAATCTCTCCACCATCAGGAAAAGGGAGTTCCACCTTGTTCTGACATCCAGAATCATGTTGTGTTCTGGCAGATCTGAAACACACATGCTCATTTTGAATTACAATCTACTGAAGATGTTTGAAACAAACACAAGTTTTTGAGATTTCTAAGGCTACGCTACTTACTGAGAAGTTGCTGCTTCTCCCGCAGGACGGTCTTAGCCATAGAGGACCTCTTCAGCCACACCACGATAGCTCGAGGTCTGGCACACCACTTTGTAGTGGCACTGATGCTGTAAACCTTCTGGGCCGCCAGGTTATGGGATGGGCAAAGCACTCAACCTTTAAAAGCTTCACAGTCTTCAGTGCAACATCCATATTGCTGGCGCCGTCTACTGTAGCAGCTGCAACATTTGTGTTTATCTGGGATTTCTCTAGAATGCAATTTATCTCGTCTTCCACCACGAGGCCTGTCTGTGACTCATACACAGCTGTGTTGTCTGCTGAATGTGGCCATCGCTGGTGTAGTGCACCGTAACTGTTAAATAGTGGTCCTGTGCCACTTGAAGCAAGAACCAATGAGGTTCATTCTCGTGTTACGCAACATGTTTGACCTTCTGCAAGAACCAATGAGGTTAATTCTCGTGTTACGCAGCACGTTTGAGCTTCAACAAGAACCAATGAGGTTCATTCTCGTGTTACGCAGCACGTTTGAGCTTCAGCAAGAACCAATGAGGTTTGTTCTCGCGCGTCAAGCAGGTTCGGTTGAGCTTTTGTTTGTTCGCTGATCAATGATTAAATGTGAATAAAAGCCTGAATTAAATCTGTTCATCATATAAAGCGATCAAGTCTCTTCGGAATATTTGGACTACACCTCTCAATTCACATGGATTAGTTTTAGATGTCTTTATGAAACTTTTTGAAGTCAAAGTGGTAGTTGCGTAGCAGTCAATGGAGGGACTGAAAGCTCTCAGATTTTATCAAAAAGATCTTCATTTGTTTTCCAAAGATGAACGAAAGTCTTGAGGTTTGGAACGACATGAAGGTGAGCAATTAATGACAAATTTGATTTTTGGGTGAACTAACCCTTTAACTCCGTTGTGTAAATATGACTTAAGACATTTTTGACTTGAACACCCCCTGTTGTCCAAAACAATATTTGAAAGATTTCAGGTTACATCTTAATTTTTTTTTTTTTTTTTTTTTTTGCATTTTAATTTTTAGATTTTCTTTTAAATATAGATATATTAATATATTTAAACATGATTAAGTTTCCACTGAGTTAAAAAATAAATAAATTAAATTTCAGTTTTTAAATAAATGTGCATCTGGATTTGACCAGTTTAATCACTTTTGCTCACAGGATGAAATAATCATGGTTGACGACTGCAATTACCGCATTTCTACAGTGACACTTTTGCTACATTTTCACTGCAAGTGCTGCAATTTCAACCCAAACACGGGCCTTTATCCTGATCCTAAGTTTGTGTTGTTCCCCTCCACCAGGCTGCTGTGAATCTGCCGCACAGGCCTCCTCTGCACTGCTCCAGCCTGATCCCAGCGCTGTGCGTGTCTCTGCGCCTCCTCATGTGGGCCTGTCGGCTCAAGGACTCCTGGTGCTCCCTGCCCTGGATGCTGTTCATCTCGCTGACGTCACACCACATCCGCGACGGCGTTCGCCACGGCCTCTGGGTGTTTCCGTTCGGCAACACGGCGCCCATCCCCTACTGGCTGTACGTCACCATCACGGCCACCCTCCCTCACCTGTGCTCTGTGCTCATGTATCTGACCGGCACGAGAGACATGATCTCCACCAAACACGGAGTCGCCATAGACGTCTGATACACTGTCTTAATTGATGTTTGTTTGTCTATTTATGTTTCCCAGCACAAACATGGCACTGGAAATATTTCCATCAGCTCTTCTCTGCAATTATTGCCATTCCAACACTTTTTGTCCTTTTTCCTTCAGAGATTTCCAGTCTGTTTGATACTTTAACTACTGTAGTTGTTCAGGTATCAGTGTGAAATCAGGTTGCATTGACTGTGAAGACTGTGAATATTTTAACATGTATGGTGAGGTTTAGCGTTGGGCGAAGTTAAATTCTAGGTCTATTTTGCAGCATTTTTAGTACAATATTTCCTACAAAAAATCAATCTCAGAGCAAATAGAGAAGTGACATTAAGAATTTTTGCAGGTTTTTGACCAATTAATAAAATAATGTCGGTGTATGTATATACACACAGTAGTCAACATTTGAAGTGGATCAAAACCTTTCCCCAAAGTTATACATGAATTTTGAACAATACCCATTCTTCTCTTAGGACAACTTTGAACTCTTTTGATCCACTTCAAATGTTGAGTACTGGTACTCTGATATTTTTTTCATATAAAAGATGGTCAAAAGGCTTAAAATTACAGACTATTTTGAAAGGATTATTTCTATGTTTGCTCTACATTTGTTCTGATCTGGATCCAGATTCTCATAGTTATAGTAGTAGATAATATTTAAAGTAGTTGATAATATTTAATGTTCGTTAATATTTAATAATGGATTAATTTTAGCCAATATAACAATAGTAATACAACATTTACCCACATACTGTATATTAAGACGCCACACAAAGGCTTCAGTGAGCGATTTGAGTGATAATGCAAACAAATAGCTGATTTATAGTTTTGAATCAATTTTGGCAAAAAAAGGCCATTAAAGTCACTTAAAAAGACTAACTTGAACACTTTGGGAAATCTTTCAGCCTTGTGCAATTCCCGATCACTTGGATTTCTATTACTGCTCATTAATGCCCCTGTTGCTACTAAGGTTTAAAGTTGTAATGATATTAATGCTAATGAGAAAATGAAGGATTGCGAAGTGACTTAAACTTAATGGCTAAATAAAAAGTGCTTTTAAATCTAGTGCGTTTAATTAATTTTAGTAGCAGAATCATTGTGAATATTTGATATTGTCGCCCAGCCCTAGTGTAGATGGTCGGGAAACACCCTTATAAACCTTATTTGAAAGCTTCAGCATTGTTTTGTTCATATTTAGCTTAGACTTGTCTATTCAAATAATGCCATTTTATTGCACTGATTTTCCAAAGGAACCACAGGCACAAGGCTGTGTTCACACTCGACTCATGATGTGTCATGCGTCCAGGAATAGGCACTGGGAATGGATGTGTTGATGGTCTTAGTGCTTGTGCGAGGTGATTGTGTGTTGTGTATTTGCAGTTGAAGGTCACCGTAGGCGTACTTGAAGGATGTTTCTCTCTCTGTAGTGATAGAAAAACACTGCTAACATGGAAAACTACTTAAATGAACACTCCACCGTTTTTTGAAATAGGGCTTATTCACCGTCTTTCCTACATTTAGATGGGTGGGCAAACACATTTTTGTCTCAGTGCATGCATTGTTTTAGTTTGACAGGGTCGGCGCTAGCTTAGCTTAGCATAATGAATGGAATCCTTTGTTGCCAGCTAGCATGTCCTGAGTAAAAGTGATAAAAAAAACAAAAAAAAAAACTAATTACTTCTTGTGGCCTGCGTATTCACGACGAGTACAAATAGTGATGCAGATTAACACTAGGCGATTTCCTAGGCAGATATTGACTTATATATGGACTATATTGGGGCGAAGCACTGCTACTTGGGCGCAGAGATATTGCCACCTGGAATCCCCATAGGGGAATCCCCCAACTGTCTCAACATACCAGCATGAAGCATACAGTATAGGAGAAATATAGCTAGCCCTTTTTTTTTTTCTTTTTTTTTCTTTTCTGTTTGGTTGTTCACGCTAAACAGGTTGAACTCAACATGAGGTTATACTAGAGGAGGCAATTTGAACTATAGACTATAGTCTATATACAGCTTCTCAGCATCTATCATACAACCGAAAAAAGACACAGATTCATGTAAGGAAGAGTGATAAAAGACAATGGGACGGCCGTATCCTTCAGACGTACTACCGTCTTTCTGTGTCCATATAGCATTTTTTCAAAGTAGTCCTCCGGTGCAAAATGCTCTTCGCAAACACGATACTGTTTAATTTTGTAAAGAGGCGTTGAAGTACAGATATCCAGAGCTGCTAGCCTTTGATTTCTCAGTTACACATTCGATGGAATTCTGTGAAACATTACATTCGTATATGACCTTTTACTATTCATGTAATTACCATGTTTGTTGTAGCTGTTACTTCTCAAACTAAACACAATCCAAAAGCGAAGATACTTGGTGCAGGTCACGCTGGCATGTTGAGGAAAGTTGGGGGATTCCCCTATGGGGATTCCAGGTAGAGTGTGATATCTCTGCGCCCAAGTAGCAGTGCTTCGCCCCAATAAGTCAATATCTGCCTAGGAAATCGCCTAGTCTTAAACTGCATTACTATTTGTACTCGTCGTGAATACGCAGGCCACAAGAAGTAATTAGGTTTTTTATTTAATTTAATTTTTATCACTTTTACTCAGGACATGCTAGCTGGCAACAAAGGATTCCATTCATTATGCTATGCTAAGCTAAGCTAGCAGCGACCCTGCGAAACTAAAACAATGAATGCACTGAGACAAAAATGCATTTGCCCACCTATCTAAATGTGGGAAAGAAGGTGAATAAGCCCTATTTCAAAAAACAGTGGAGTGTTCATTTAAGGAATCAGATAACCTTTTAAAACAGTACAGAAATACTTTCTGTTGTTACGGAAGATAATTGCTGCCTTTTTAGCCACAGGCTTTGGAATAACTGTAAATACTTGCCAACTTGGGTTTTATTCCCGAACCACTTGGAACTTTTAAACTATTAAATGAGAACGGATATTAACCGTCTTTGAATACAAACTGCAATTCTGCTTCTTGGCTATTAATCCAGCTCCACCGGTTCATTTTGTTTTTATTCAGTTGTTGTTTTAATACTTCAAAATTGATGTGAAGTGCAAACATGTTCCTGGAAGCTTCAGATCTTGGACTAAATGCTCACCTCTGCTTTTCTCCAGGTCAAATTATAAACCGGACGTTGTTCAATATTAGCGTTTACAGTACAGTGCATTGTTGCAGTTGGCATTGTGTATGTATAATTTGTATTTATTTATTTTTTGGTAAACTTTGTTCTTAATATTTTCAATAGCGTACTGGGGTTATGTTGTGCCTAAAAATATTGAATCAATTTAATCTTCGTTGTCACATTTTTGTCTACATTCACTGCACCCATTTCAAACAATTAATTTCCAATAAATGGACACAGTTTGTGTTTGTCTGCTAAACTAATTCTCATCATCACACATCAAGATGTTAAATATTTTTAAGATTTTGAAAATGTTGATTTAAATGGATCGGGAGACGCATTTATTATCGTTGTCAAATCAGGTGACTGGCTTTGAGTTACAGCAGTGTACTGATATGCTTATTTTAAAAAGTAGTGATAGTATTGCACATTTATTCATTATGGTGTGTAACAATGTTTAAATAATAGTTTTGGTTTGACTGCTTCAGTTGTCAAGGCCTTTTCAAACCTGCAGAGGGAGCTGTAGACCAACTCCAGACAATGAGTTTTGTTCCTTTATATTTTAATCTTCTGTTGTTTTTTTTGTTAATTATGTAAGTGGTGTAAATATTTATTTTATTTATATGCTTCTTTGCACTTAATTGAGATTTGTCAATAATGTGGTGTTGATGCATTGTCAAGAAATTACTGAAAGCGTTATTTCTGTCACCAGTCACACTAAAGGTGCGTTTGCACTCTTCTGTTATAATTGGTTTCGGTCTTTATTTGTTGCTTCTGAAGCTTTTGGTTTTGAACAGTCATAATGAAGCCTTGTTTGATGTGCTTAGAAATGCTGTTGTCTTCTCAGGCATTTGTTTAAAAAAATCAAGTCACAGTTAAGTCAAGATAATAGTAGGGTAAGATTGGAAAATGTGCCACACTTAAAAACAGTGCGTTTACTGGTAAATTGTAACATTTCGAGATGAGTTCAGCATGTACAGGATGGTGATGCATCGTCCAATCTGTTATTAAAGGGATAGTTTATCCAGATTCCAGAGAGAAAAGTGCTGTCTTCATTTACTCACCCCCATGTACGTCCAAACCTGAGATGTTTTCAGTGCTAAACATTCTTCAAAATATTTTGTGTAGTGTGTGTGTGTGTGTGATATGTAACAACATGAGGGTGAGTAAATGATGACAGAACAGAAGTTTAATTTTTGGATGAACTATTCTTTAAGGAATGTCATATGGCAATAAACTATTAATTCATATTGAATGATTATACTTAAAGAACACTACAACAGCATCTAAATATGTCCACACTATTATGCTTTTTCAAATATTACCTTTCATGTAGTGTGTAATACCTGTTTGTTAATGTAAAAGGTCTGCAAAGATCAAAGTGCAGGTAAATGGGAGTTATTGTGTCCTAAAAAAGAAAAGAAAAACGATTCTGAATTGCCTGAAAAGAGTCGTCAGTAATTCCAGTCTTATTTAGAATTACTGACAAATTTGCATAAAGCTTCTTCACTGGCTCCCTACAAACAACTTTTTCTTTGACCCGCCCTCAAACACTGTAGCTGGGACTGGAAGAGTTTGGTTTGTGTTGTCGACATGTCAACCCATGGATGAGTACTTTCTCGAATTGATACAGCAAAACTGACACCATTTTTACTTTTCATACTAGTGTGTATCAAACGCTGAGGAAGATCTGGAGCTGAAATTCAGATATAGTAATGTTCGTTTGGTTTCCAACACGCGTTGTAAGTGGTAGACCAATCACAATAGATGGGGCCCTCTGACCAATCACAACAGACTGAGCCATCTGACCAATCAGAGTAGAGTAGACCAATCACAACAGACTGGTTCATCTGACCAATCAGAGCAGAGTAGACCAATCACAACAGATTGGTTCATCTGACCAATCAGAGCAGAGTAGACCAATCACAACAGGGCTGCGTTCAGCCCCGACAAAACGTTGCACAACGTTTTTTAAACAGAAACGGTGATGCGTTGAACACACTGTTCTGATGACGCAAGAGTTGCAACTATGGCAGCTGAGAAGGCCATTCTTTGTGTTCTTTGTGAAGAATTTTCAGAGCCTGATGAAGTCGGTATAAATATGTGTTTAATACTACAAAATATGCCTGATGTTACAGTAACTGCACTTGCCGCCCAGAACAAAAGAGAACATCCCAATCGAGTGAAGGGATTGCTGAAACTGAAATGGAAGCACACACCTATTCAGACTAAAACACATCTATTTAGTCTCACATACTGACTTTATTTGTAGTTCATACTGTTTTAATACCCTGTATTTTCTTTCTCATTTTTAAGAAAAGCACTTAATTACCTTGTTTATTTCTATACCAAATGTCATACACTTGCAATGAAGCTAAAAATATAAACAACTACATCATTATGTTGATATCCTATATTTTTACAATAAAACTTACGACAAACATGTCTTCTAATATCCTCAGTTGTTGTGTATACCGAGCTGCATCGAACACATTTGTAAATTACTTTCCTTGAACCCATTGTGTGAGTTCACTTTAATACTGCAAGCTTTATATACATGTTGCTGCTGATTGGACTGCAGTTCTGACACACCCACCAAACAAGAGAAAACGTATCTCAAACCCCGTTGCACACCGGTGCACGCCGTTTCCAGGAAACATGACGTTCAACCCGGAAACCGTAGCAAAACGTTGCGCACCGTTTTGAACTTGAACATGCCCCTGACTGTGTCATCTGACCAATCAGAGCAGAGTAGACCAATCACAACAGACTGAGCCATCTGACCAATCCGAGCAGAGTAGACCAATCACAACAGACTGAGCCATCTGACCAATCAGAGTAGAGTAGACCAATCACAACAGAATGGGCCATCTGACCAATCAGAGCAGAGTAGACCAATCACAACAGACTGGTTCATCTGACCAATCAGAGCAGAGTAGACCAATCACAACAGACTGGTTAATCTGACCAATCCGAGCAGAGTAGACCAATCACAACAGACTGAGCGATCTGACCAATCAGAGCAGAGTAAACCAATCACAACAGGGGCATGCTCAAGTTCAAAACGGTGCGCAACGTTTTGCTACGGTTTCCGGGTTGAACGTCATGTTTCCTGGAAACGGCGTGCACCGGTGTGCAACGGGGTTTGAGATACGTTTTCTCTTGTTTGGTGGGTGTGTCAGAACTGCAGTCCAATCAGCAGCAACATGTATATAAAGCACGCGGTATTAAAGTGAACTCGCACAATGGGTTGGAAAGTAATTTACAAATTTGTTTGATGCAGCTCCACTGTCTGTGTGCAGCTCGGTATACACAACAACTGAGGATATTAGAAGACATGTTTGTCTAAAGTTTTATTGTAAAAAATATAGGATATCAACATAATGATGTAGTTGTTTATATTTTTAGCTTCATTGCAAGTATAGAAATAAACAATGGTAATTAAGTGTTTTTCCTAAAAATGAGAAAGAAAATACAGGGTATTAAAACAGTTTGAACTACAAATAAAGTCAGTATGTGAGGCTAAATAGATGTGTTTTAGTCTGAATAGGTGTGTGCTTCCATTTCAGTTTCAGCAATCCCTTCACTCGATTGGGATGTTCTCTTTTGTTCTGGGCGGCAAGTGCAGTTACTGTAACATCAGGCATATTTTGTAGTATTAAACACATATTTATACCGACTTCATCAGGCTCCAAAAATTCTTCACAAAGAACACAAAGAATAGCCTTCTCAGCTGCCATAGTTGCAACTCTTGCGTCATCAGAACAGTGTGTTCAACGCATCACCGTTTCTGTTTAAAAAACGTTGTGCAACGTTTTGTCGGGCTGAACGCAGCCCAGAATGGGCCATCTGACCAATCAGATCAGAGTAGACCAATCACAACAGACTGGGTCTTTTTTTTTTTTCTTTTTTTTTTACGGTTTATTTGACAGGGACAGCGCACAATTTAAACAATTGCACCAGAGTTAGCTAACAGCTAATTTGCATCTGTTGTCCCTGGACAGGTAGACAAAACAAAAGACTCAAAACAACCACTAAACAACAAATACACTACATAAATTTACAAAAAATACATATTATCCATCAATTCAAAATTGATAAAAGCGGTTTGATGTATACACATTAGTCATCTGACCAATCAGAGCAGAGTAGACCAATCACAACAGACTGAGCGATCTGACCAATCAAATCAGAGTAGACCAATCACAACAGATTGGGCCATCTGACCAATCAGAGCAGAGCAAACTGTCAGAAAGGCAGGGTTTACTAAATCCGATCAACCCATTTCAGACACTGTGAAAAGATAATGTATATTCTATATAATTGCATATGTATAATGTTTAATGTATATATGTATAAGATAATGTATATTATGAGAAAAAAATATTATTTTCTGACCTAGGTTGCAAAACAAAATTAGGAACCTTTAAAATCTTTAATCTGAACATTAAAATCGGTGACAATTTTACGTTAAAGTAGGCTACCCCTATTAATAATCACATTCAATAAATGTGTCGAGAGGAATGATCAAGAGGAAAAAATAAAGGTAAAATATTTCACTTTCACTTATTTCACTCAGACAAAACTAAAATGGTGCAGCTATTGACATTATTTAAAACACCATAATCAAGGTCTTAATATGCAGCATAAATGATTCAGAAGAACATGTAAATATTAGGACTATATGATTTAAAGTCAGTATAACATGTAAATCCCAACAGACTACAAATCGCCATACTCAAATATTGGAGGTATATTATTTTACCAAAACCTTGGCCGAGTAACAGCAAGCTAATTTTGCTGTATAAACTCAATGAGCAACTAAATCCCTTGCCTGATTTTCATGATTAAATATTTGTAAAATGGTTGGAAGCGAGTTGCTGAATTTCCCTGTAGAAACAAACTGACAGTATCAGTGAAAAGATCTCTCACCGATCCATGACTAATGTTGTTCTTCACTTAACTTCACGAATAACCCTATGAACCATGTCCTGAATATCATGAAATTAAGAAACTCATACATACTTTTTCTTCACATAAAATAACTTTTATTTCACAAAAATATAAACAGGGGAATAATAAAACAGCTTATGTTGTACAGAAAAATATACTATATACATTTACTGTGGACGCCTTTGTGTTCACCTTTCCCTCTTTAACAGGCAACAGTAGTCCATCTTACCAATACATCTGGATTTGACACCATGCATGCAACATTATTAAAAAAGCAAACGGGAAATATACATATTTTTCTCCAAAAACCTGTCCTGCTTTAAGTATATACTCTCTCCATCCTGCCAGGAACAGATGATTTCTCATCGATCGGCTTGTTTCCTTTGGTTCGGGTTTCTGGAATCGTGAGGTTGAATTTCTCTGAAGCGAGACTTGACGGTCAGTGTGGAGCGACTATAACTGCACGCCAGGCCAGTAACACACCATTAATGAGTCACTTGCAGTTGTATGATAGAGGTCTAAAAATAAACAGAAATCTGATATTTTCGGCCTGTTATGGTGTTCGGACGCTTTGCTGAAGTGGTTCTCAACTGGTCACGACCCAAAGCTGCAACAAAACCATTTGCATATCGATTGCAATAAATTGTTTTAGTAAACATCTGCACACTAGCAAAACTAGACAGACATTAAATTGGACGGGAAAATCAATATGACCTTAATTTGCAATGAGGTTAAACATAATTTGTGGGGCTCATTTTTAGTGGAACCCAAGAGAACAGAAATGTTAATATTTTGTGGGCAGGTTTGATTTTAATAATTTTTGTTTACTTTGTATGATTAACAATTTGGTACTGCATTGGGCGCCACATGAAGTCGGAAGCAAAACCAGTTGAGAACCACAGACTTTCCTGAATGCTGATAATCATATCATATCATAATAATTCAGTCTAGAATAACACTAACCAAATCTATGTACTCTCAACATGCGAGACAACTTTAACAAAGCAGGGAAGGAAGAATATATGACCGACTAAACTTTAAACCAAGAGGTTGGCTAGTCTCAAATATGAATGACTGACAAAACCAAACACTTTTTTTTTTTTTTTACATATCTGCTCTTTTTGCATTGGAAAATACTTTACGCTGCATAGGTTGGAGATTTTAAAGGGTATATCATTACAGCACAGATCCCATAAGCCACTTTCAGTATAAATGCTGCTGTTTTAAAAATACACAAATCATCTTGCTGGTGGAAAGAAACAGGCAAAAAAAAAAAAAAAAAAAAAGGGAACATGAATGCAGAGGTTACAAGCAAATGGTGCAAAAATGCATGAAGATATGTACAAAAAAAAACATCTGGCAAACTTCTTCAGTTAATATTTATGCCGGGTTCAGACTAGATATGTATATCTGTTATGATAGTCACTGTGTCAGATTATGCGATTTCCTAAATTCTTGTCGAGTCGTGGTCAGACCACACATTGCTTCCCAACCAACCATCGTCTACCGTCTTTAACAACGTGTGAGATGTCATTGAGGTGGAACTAGCGACGACTTCTGGAAACAAGAGCGTAAACAATGGCCACCGTTAGCTTAATGCTAATTCCAGAACTCACCCAGTTTCTGAGTGGCGAACGACAGCGGAGACGCTTCAGAAACTGGGTGATATCTGGAATTAGCATTAAGCTAACGCACCGCCTCGAGGAAACATCATAAAGGCAGGAGTATTGTTGATATTTAGTAACTCAACGAACCTTTATGCTAGTGTTTGGCTGTGTTCGAAATCGTCCCCTTTACCCTTAAACATGACACTTTTTGAGGGAATCCGCCATTTTTAGTGGTGTCCGAAAGTATAGTGTATGTTATCGAGTGCACTCATTCAATCCCATAATGCACCGCAGTAATGAGTGTACAACCAATGTACGCTCAAGCGGCTAGAGAATACCCATAATGCACTGTGAGTCGCAGTCTGTTGTTGTCCAATATGACACACTATACAAGATGAAACGATCGATTCTTGCGTCCCGACGCCTGTTGTTGTTTACGAATCACCACGACACACTACGTCAAATGGATCGTGCCAAAATCATGTAGTCTGAACCCGGCATTAAAAGAAATTATCACAGTGACATCTTAACAAATATTTAAAAAATTGCCCTAGTTATTTTTAATTGGACAAGAATAACATTTGGAGATAGTAACTTATACATAAACAATAACCATTTTATGACTTTGTTTGGACAATGTTCATTATTTTTGTTTGTACCTATATGAAGGATACGTATGCTAAAATCTTATAATTCAATAAAATCATACATTTTAAAAGAATTACAAAATAAACGCATGCATTGAGCTTTATGACACTGGAGAGCAATGTACAACAGAGCAGTATGCTGTGTAGAAACTATTATACAGTATAAGTGTATAACACATAATATAAATTTATAGATGAGCTACCATAGAATTTAATATCGCGGATATCTATTAGCTTCAACAGAAACAATCAGCTTTAATCACCTTACAAATGTGTATATGTGACATTGTAAGACTGATTTACATTCATGTCTCGATTCAATGCTTTTATAAAGGAAAAGTCAGAGAAATGAAATGCATTTATTGAAGGTCCTTTTTTTTTTGTTGAACGCCAGCTCACCGAAAGTTTCTAATCGTTACTGGCGTAAACTTTCAAGACATGAACTCATGATGAAATGCATTTTTTTACGGGAGTTTATTACCGAGAACTTGAGGCTGGTTGGAAACTAACCAGACAAAAACAATCAACTGCAGATGCGTCCACCTGTCATTAACTTCGTTTCTTGTGAAGAGATTTCGCGGGAAGAAAGACAAAGCCGTCTTTGTGTCTCCAAAGAAAGTCCACCGCGTCCATCGTTGGAGTGCCAAGACTTTCCGTCTTCCAAAGATAGCAGCTGTCTAAAGGTTTTTTTCGCCAGATAAGTGAGTTTGAGGACTGAAACACTGACGAAGATACTTTCTCCATAATGCCCCGTATGCTGCGCGCAAAGCCAAGCCTTTTCACAGCATTCCATGAGTCCCCCAGTGGAGGATATCGGGAAGAAGGAATTACACAAAAATATGTTTTTCATTTGCTGAGAGCAGAAGAAAGCCAAGAGAGAAAGAAATCCTTGTGTTTTTCCGTTGCGTTGTGCTACATTGTAGACTGTACATGTTTCACAGTGGACGTCCCTCAGAGCTCTGCTGAGAGGAGAGGTGTATTGTGGGTAACGGAGTCTGTCAGCTGTGGTGGCAGTGGTGGTGGTTCCCTATACTGATGCCCTATGAGGGCTGAACTGGAGACGGACAACTTCTCAAATCTAGAGTTAAACGAGAAAAGTAAAGATTTTTTAGAGCCTGATGAACAACAGTTCTGTGATAAAACACAATGTGCAACAATTAATAAATACATAAATAAAAATATACTGCTAAAGACACTATACCGTTCAAATTGCTCAGGTCAGTTTATATATATATAATGCTTTTAACCCTTTAGAACCGGCTGTGTCGTCGCCGACACACACCAGCAAGCTGTATTCATTTTACCGTAACTCTTCAACTGTTTGGACTATCAAAACCATTCAAATTGCCCCTGACAGTAGACAACATGTGCTTTTTGGCAATATACGGCTTATTACCGTCTGCAAATGACAACAGCGCGGGAAGGAAGGATTTGAACAGAGAGATATGAAGCGCGGCAGGTTAGAGTGTTTTGGATTGCATAAAATAATAAAAGAAACGAACAAATACATGGCGAAAGAAGTGTTAGACAGCAGAAGAGGGGATTAGGATGATTTTTAGTGAACCTTGGGAGGCGGATGGCCGTTACTCTTTCACGTATCTTAGCATGTGGTGTGTGCATGTGTATGTGTGCGTGCCTATGAAAAAAAGTGTTCTAAATGAAAACTGTGCAACCCAATGTCATAAAAAAAAACTTGTATATATGCATTATAGTTCATTTTTCAACTTTAAAGTGTTAGTTTCTTTCGTTCATGATTTTTTCAGTTTTTTTTCTAAATAAAAATCAGTAAATTTATTCTCGTAATATTCTTTTGTCCATTTATTCTATTTACAAACTCGCCACACACAATAATGGTCAATAACTGTAATTTGTTGAAAGCTAATCTTTTTCTGAAAAAGATGACACCTTGCACATGAAGATAGCACATTGTTTTAGAATTTTACAGTCAAAAAATCAAAATATGTGAAAAACACCTATTTTAGCTTCAGGTTCTAAAGGGTTAATGCTTACATTAATGCTTTTATTCAGCAAGCATTCAATGAATTGATCAAAAGTATCAAGAAAAAAAATCTTTTTTTTAATGTATCACAAACATATTAAACAGCACAACTGTTTTCACCGTTGATAATAATACGAATTAATAGACTGATTTCTGAAGGATCACGTGACTGTGACTGGAGTAATGATGCTGAAAATTTCTTTCATTTTATTCACATTTTAAAATATATTCAAATAAAAACAGTTATTTTAAATTATCATAATATTTCACAATACCGCTGTTTTTACTGTATTTTTGATCAGATAAATGCAGACTTGGTGAGTTTATGGAAGCTCATTTCTGTCATGGAATATATAAAAAAATATAAAAAAAGGTAATTTCAACTTTTTATCTGAAAAAAAAAAAAAAAAAAGAGTCAGAATTGTAAGAGACAAACTCGCAATTGTGAGAAAATTTTATTGCAAGTTTATATCCCAGAATTCTGACTTTTATTTTCTCATAAAACTTGCATTTTTGATGAAAAAAAGTCAGAATCGTCAGATATAAACTCGTACAGTAACGAGAGATAAAGTCAGAATTGTGAAATAAAAAGTGAAAATTACTATTTTTATTTTATTTATAAGATTCCATATAAGAGACTTTCAAAAACAATAAAAAAAAAAAAAAAAGAATGACCCCAAACTTTTAATTGGTAGTGTATTTTGTTGTACATTTTGTATTTACTTTGATATTTTATATTTTCTTAAAAAAATCATAATTCATTTATCCACCCTCATATCTTTTGAAATATGAATGCTGTTTTTTTTTTTTAACCATAAAAATTTAAATAAAATAAATAACAGCATACAGACTGGAATGACATGAGAGTGAGTAAATAATGACATAATGTTAATTTTCATTGAAGTATTAATCATTACACCATGTGAGAGAGTTTGGAAGATTACAGGCTAATCTAGAGCAGACATTTCTCATATTAATCATCGTATTTACATCTTTTCCCACTTGAGTCACAAATTTAGATCTGAAGACATAAGAAAAGACGCAAAGTTCAAAGTGAAATATGCTGTTTATGTCTTAGTCTTCAGTTTTTAGCATTGCTAATTTACAACATTCAGAGCTCATATAAAGTAGACTACAAACTAGCTATAATGGACCATGTGCTACCTGCTCTATAATATTAATAAGCAAAGTTTTTGTCCTAATCAATTATGGCAAATGGAAATGTGTGGCCAATTTTGAGAGCATAATCACTTACTGTACTTACATGCGGCCTTATTCATAAAACACCAGCAGAACCAATTTCTGTAAATCATATGCAAGATCATTCCTATGTAAATAGGAATTTCTATGATCTCATTGAGTTCAATGTGATTTGACCAATCACTGAGCTCCGCCCCCTGATTCACGTTCAGATCGGATTGGTCCATTTCTACAATGCATTCACTATGTTAATCTGAACTCTTTAGCTGCTATGGCCATTAATATGACATGAACTGATGTACTTTAAATGTAAGTTTCCCTCTTATGAACAACTTGGCTGAGATGTGAAGCTAGAAAAATACAGAATCAGAGGTATTTGTCTTGACTTGTTTGTAAATTACTATCTCCAAACACATTTCTCACACAAGTACTGCAGTCTATCTGCAAACCACATTAAACGACAGTACAGAGAGAGAGAGAGAGAGAGAGAGAGAGAGAGAGAGAGAGAGAGAGAGAGAGAGAGAGAGAGAGAGAGAGAGAGAGAGCTATTTAAATGCAGCGGCTCAACAACAATAACATACACAACACAGAGCCCTTGTTGATTGAGATTTACTAACAATAAAACATCTCAAGTCGCTAATATTACTTACTCAAAATCATCGGGTTAAGCTATTTTTTGTTCAATACGAAAACATTGATTTGGTTATAACTATGTCAAGCACTGTAAGTTCAGGAGTGACTATTATATTCTGTAAACACCTGAAACTATAAATTAGGGGATTCACTCACACATTTATTATGTGCAGTGTGTATCTGGCGCTCCTTGAAGCTAAGGAAAAGTCAAGAGAAGTATAGTTGGTTTTGTTGACTGCATTTTTAACAGTTTGTTTTCTATGCAGTAAAAATGGACGGCTGGACACTGATGATATGCTCCAAGTATCAACATAGTAACCATAAATAGATCGTTTAGCATGCAGTCTCTTCCAGACTGTTTAAACCGAGATGGGCCAATCGCCAGAACAGCAGACGTGAGGAATGTGAGAATGGAGACAGAAGTCTGAGCCAGCTTACTTTAGATCGGGATGGACTTCATCTTCACCATGGAAGTCAGTTCCTGTTTCTTCACATTGTCTTGTTTCCTTTGCCTCGCCCTATAAAAGGAACAGTTCAGAGATCAATAAACGAATTGTCTTTGTCATATAGCTGCAACCGATTTGTATGTATTTAGTTGTGAAATATATAGATAAATGTAGCACAATTTTCACCATAGAAGCACGATGATAGTTAATAACACAGCCACCATGACCGCTGCAAACAGCCCCAACAGAACCAACAGACCGTGGCTTCCGCTTGAGTGTAATGAATCTAAGGAAAAAACAAAATAAAACACATGAAAAAAACAACAACACATAAAATGAAACAACACATAAAACAAAAAACACAACACAAAACACACGAAACAGACAACAAAACAAAACAAACACAAAAAACATAAAATGAAACACAAAGAAATAAACACATAACAACAAAAACAACACACAGACATAACACAAAACAAAACATAAAATTAAACAACACAAAACAAAGAAAAACATATACAAAACAACACCCAAAATAAAAGCAAACACACAAAACAAAAAACAAACAAATACACAAAACAAAATAGTTTTTTGTTTTCACACAAAACGAAATACAAAAACAACACACAAAAAAACATAAAACAACAAAAAACATAAAACAAAAAACAATGCACAAAAAAAACACACAAAACAAAACTAAATGCAAAACAAATAACCAAACATACAACAAAAACACAACACATAAACATAAAAATGAAACAAGACAACACACAAAACAAAGCACAAAAAAACATAAAAGATACAAAACAACACACAAAACAAAAAACAAACACACAAAACAATATAAATTGAAAAATAAATGAATAATAATAATTAAGTGGAAAAGAAAATTAGATAAATATTGATGTTTATTGATTTGCTGTTTTTTTTTTGTTTTGTTTTTTTTGGTAAATGTTACTGTGTATAACATTAGTACAACTAATACCAAAAAAGAAAGAAAAAATATTCTTAAAAAGTGATTTAATTGTAATTATTTTTTTATTTGCCTTAAAACTGCTGTCTACAACCATAAACTACATTATTATATTGACATTTTTAGCAAAAAGTTTGTTTGAGTATTTTATAGGTCAAATATATTTACTTCATTCCAGCCTTGAGCTGATAAATATAACTCAATTGCAATTGTACAGCATGTACACATACTAGATGAGTAGTTATAATTAAATGGCCTGGAAACAGTTAGCTAATAAAGAGCAGAATGAGTCATGCTGGTGTCTGCCACATAACTGCATAACGGGAGCTTTGATTGGTCAAGGCCAGATGATGGGGAAAACTCCGCCCACCACAAACAAGACCAAACCATCTGGATAACATTTAGGGGGTAAAAAAAATAAAAAATCTGGCAAAGATCTCAAATACATCTGATACTTTGTTAATCTGAGAATGCGTATAAAATTCCCTGCCAACACTTCTCAGTTACTGAGCAAAATGCATTTTTAACTAACCAACTAACTAAATAAATAAATAAATAAATAAATAAATAAATAAATAAAGCATATGGAGAATGAAACTGTAAAGCAAATACCTGGGGACTTGCCTGTTGTCCTCACAAGAGATGACAAATTGTCAAATGGATAGTTAAAATCTGGTTCCTCTGTTGGCTCTTCCCAAGGCTCTAAAATTGCAAAACAAATATAATCATATATATTTATACTACTTCTGAATTATTCATGACCAGCTCCCCTCAAAAGTAATGTCAGAATAAGTTTTCCTCAACAGTTTTCCACTAAAAGCTCAACATTTAATCTGCATTCATATTCATACAGCACATATTTTTACTGTCTGACAACCAGCGAGGACAAAACAATATTATGTTGGTACTTTTCTTCCAGTACAGTGAGGCAGACACAGATAGACCGCTCCATTTCAGCACATGTTTCTACACAGCAAACCACAAGACATGTTTCATAAGGAGATCTGCTGAACATGAGTTGCCAACATCTATAATTATCTTCCTTTATTAGATTTATCAGAAATCTGCCTTCGAACACAGTCTAATATATTATGTGATTTACACTATTATTACATTAGTTATCTGAAGGATTTGATAGATGATGGGTTATATAAGGTTTTGATTCATACATGCATTTTTTTTTTTGAGATTGGTTGTGTGGATCAAGAGTTAATTACACACACACACAAAAAAAGAAGCAAATTTTACAGAAAATAACTAAATTTTTTATAGTACTTTTCTATTATTTAAAATTATATTCAAAACTCTGTAAAATATACAAACAATTTATCTAAAACTGTTAAACAGTTTATTAGTATAGTTTATTTTGAATGGTCCTATGGTGTGACAAATTAAATATATATAGAAATATTTGTAATTTGTGTGTGTGTGTGTGTGTGTGTGCATGTGTGTGTGCGTGTGTGTGTGTGTGTGTGTGAGTGAGAGTGTGTGTGTGTGTGCGTGAGTGAGAGTGTGTGTGTGTGTGTGCGTGTGCATGTGTGTGTGAGTGTGTGTGTGTGTGAGTGAGAGTGTGTGCATGTGTGTGTGAGTGTGAGTGTGTGCATGTGTGTGTGAGTGTGTGTATGTGTGTGTGTGTGTGTGTGTGTGTGTGTGTGTGTGCGTGCGTACTGACCGATCCAGGGCCGGGCCTCCACCACATGACTCCACTCACTCCACTGGCTGTGGTTGATCAGGGCGTCCTGAGCTCGGATCTGGATCTGATGAGAGTGACCCACCAGAGCATCCATGATCTTCAGACTCGTGTTCTCCTCCGTCTCCAGCTGAGGGATGATACACACACACACGTACACTTAACAAAATGTTGGAGTCGGTTAGATTTCATAATTTTTTTTAATGTTTAAAATATGTTTTATAAATGTAATTTATTCCTGTGATCAAAGCTGAATTTTCAGCATCATTACTCCAGTCTTCAGTGTCACATGATCCTTCAGAAATCATTCTGATATGATGTTCAATCATCATGTTGAAAACAGTTGTGCTGCTTCATTTTTTTATGGAAGTCGTAATTCTTTTTTTTCCAGGATTCTTTGATGAATAGAAAGTTCCAAAGAACCACATCTATTATAAATAGAAATGTTTTGTAACATTATAAATGTCTCTACTGTCACTTTTGAACAATTGAATGTTCTTTCGCCTTACACTAACCCCTAAACTAGCCCTAAACCATCACACAAAACTTCCTGCATTTTTACGTTCAGAAGACATCACTTAGTGATGTTTTCCTCATGGGGACCAAAGCATTTTCCCACAAGGATGAAGGATTTAGGATATTGCCATCTTTGTGGGGGTAATTTGTCTCCATAATGTATGATTTACCAGGAGACACACACACACACACACACACACACACACACACACACACACAGGGATCTAACGACAGCCAACATCTGGTTGTCTGATGAAAGGCCAAGCTGCCTGGTGAAAGCAGATAAGATCAGCCCATGACTGTGGGGCTCTGAGATATGAGAGCAGTGTGTGTGTGTGTGTGTGTGTGAGAGAGAGAGAGAGAGAGAGTGAGTGAGTGTGTGTGTGAGAGAGTGTGTGTGTGTGTGTGTGTGTGTGTGTGTGTGTGTGTGTGTGTGTGTGTGTGTGTGTGTGTGTGTGTTCTTTTTGAACAACACGAGAGTAAATAATATCTGATTTGTTATTATTCAGTTCAATTATTCTTGTAACTTAGGATGTGTAAAAACAGAGTAATAAAACACTGTAACTGGTGTTGCGGATTGTTCATGCTTATGATCATTTATATTTATTCATTGTTTCATTAGTATTATTATTATTATTATTATATTGCTACATACTTATATGATAGGATTGTCAGACAGTTATATCTACTGTGCTGATGTTCACTGTCAGCACTGTATCAGGTTCTCACCTTTGACCAGAAGTCGGAGCCGATCGGCCGGTAGAGCAGTTGGAATGTTAAGGGAAAAGATGACAAGCTTTCAGCCGGCCAGGATGAAGGATAACTCCACCGGACCAATAACTGTGTGGGCTGACCTTCCAACGGAAGAACTCGAACATCCTCCGGAGGATCCGGTTTTACTGAAGCCACATAATAAAAGACATGAATTCTTATTATGCAGAGCAGAACAAAAGGAAGAAAAAAGATTCTTATTTAAGAATAAGAAGGCATATAAACTTACAGAGTTCATGAGCATCTATTTGGAAAATGGTGGAGTTGGATCCCAGCGGGTTGATTTCGGTGATGTTTACCAGGATCTTTGAGTGGCTCCAGAACTGTGGGTCAGTAATTGTGCACTCCTTCACACCAATGTGCTTCTGCTCGCAGGGTTCGACCCCTCGGCCTCTAACACTGTATAAAACAGCAGAAGTAACAGTGAAGGGAGTGAATCTCAAAAGGCTGCATGTATTTAATCCAAAAATACAGTAAAAACAGTAATATTGTAAAATATTATTACCATTTAAAAGAACTGTTTTATATGTGAATATATTGTAAAATGTAATTTATTCCTGTGATCAAAGCTGAATTTGTCAGCATCATTACTCCAGTCTTCAGTGTCACATGATCCTTCAGAAATCACTCTAATATGATGATTTGATGCTCAAGAAACATTTATGATTATTATCAGTGTTGAAAACAGTTGAGCTGCTTCATATTTTAATTACTTCATTTTTTTTTCACGATTCTTTATAAAGTTGAACATTCTTTGAAAAAGTTGCTAATTAAGCATATTCATTTCTTATTATATTTTATATATATATATATATATATATATATATATATATATATATATATATATATATATATATATATATATATATATATATATATATATATATATACACATACTGTACATATTAAATACATAAATAATATTTAATATTTATCATTAATAATTCAATTCAATTCACATTTATTTGTATAGCGCTTTTCACAATACACATCATTTCAAAGCAGCTTTACAGAAAAAGTAAAGAAAATGCATGAGTCCACATTGCAATTTAGAGTGATCTGTTTTCAGAGGGAATTGTCAAAGTTATGTATTTCAGAAATGTACATATACAAAATCACATTTAGCTAAAAATATTTTTAATTTAAACAATGTAATAATTTAAGGCAGAAACAATGAGCTCATTGAAGTAATGAATACTTGTTTGTTAACAAATGATTGACATAGAAATTTGCAGCATTGGTGCATGTTGATAAGTATTATCAACATAATCATAATTATTATTATTATATATTATAATTTTATACAACACAAGATAAGACTGCACCTGTAGGAGGTTTTGTAGATTGTGGGCAGGTGTGTTGTCTTAGTTTGTGCCCAGGAGCAGTAGATTTTCATATGACTCGGCATCTGGCAAGAAACACTGACGAAATGAGGTGGATCTAAAAAAAAGAAGAAGAAAACAAAAATATCTCATGGGATAAGTTTAGACACAATAAACTCTATCTGTGGACACAATCCAAAACATCCAAACAGACAGACGACACAAGATAACGGTTTATAGCGCATGCGCTGCGTTCAAGGACATGAGGGTTCGTAATACGATAGACTAAATGAACACACATGCAATCTCACCCTTCCTATCAAAAAACTGTGGAGCTGTGATGTACAGTAGGGACTTCCTGTTAGCGGAAGTGCCCTGAGTTAACCAGAAAGGGCGTAGAACTGCACACTTTCTTTTGCAGCTCCCGGGGCACAGAGTGCTTCCGTTTTACTAGTACATTTCCTGGCTTTCCAAGGATTTGTCCTAGTACAAGCACTATTTCAGAGGCATCACGCAATCACGAGACGTAGCTGTCACCGTACATTTCAGTTAATACCATTAATTCTCAATATCAAACATGATCCTCAATATCAACAATATAGAACTAGTCACAAATTAAAATAGTAGCATGTAACATCCAAGTTTTTTTAATTAAGTAAACATAATTATGGAAAAAGTTGAAGTAAAGATCATAGAAATAAATAAAGTAAATAAATAGCTGTGGTTTCCTCTTAATTGTCTATTATTTGATTGATATAATATCTGCATAAACTTCAAATCTTAACAGTGTGTATATATATACACACACACCAACCTGTGATCAATATTTGGGTTGCAGCCCACCAATTTAGAACCACTTTCCCATTGAAGCCCCCTTTTATAGGCCTCAAGCACTTCATGCACTTCTTGGATATATGATCTGAGATGAAATGTGTAATGAGTCTAGACCATGATTCAAAGTGTATCGGATCTGTTATGTTTATGTTGCTACAACACTTTTATTTGTGTAAGCCAACATAATTTTTAAAGACGAAAGAATCAATGGAACTTAGTCGCGGTAGATGCCATATTTAATTTTATATGGATGAAAAATAGGCTATGAGGGATAAACGTTGTTGAACGGTGTTACGGTTAGGAAGGAATGTCTTGGGTTCTGTACAAGTTAAGTTCAATCAAGAGCGTTTTTAGAAGAATGTTGATTGACACAGAAAATTATTTAGATTTGTCCTAAAAGCATAGATAGATATGGCCCTGAGACAATTATTTAAACCCTTTTTCTCATATATTTTATCAAATGATTCACATTGTGAGTCAAAACACGAAACAAGGGACTCTTGTATCACTGAAGTTGACTTACGTCCCAGGCGTAGTTTGATGGACTGCAGTAAAGTTCCTCGTTCATCATGGCAGCTGTAGTTGCCTTCCATTGAGTGTGTGGTGTTCAGTAGTGCAAGCGAGCCCTCGTGTGTTTGCCACGTCGGTACTGAGCTCCCATTGAACCGCCATTCCACCGGAGACCTGACGACCCCATCCAAAACTCAAAGTCAACATCTCAGTCAAGAACCTTCACCTAGTTTCCTTGCAAACCTGTTTTAATCAAAGATATACCTACGACCAAATAACAGCTATCAACGCACACTGGACCTACGTATCGCGTTACTCGTTTGTGTGTTTTGCAAATCTTATTTTTGGCAGCCGTATTCTCTTGGATAGCATCTTTTTTGGCGAGAAATATAATTTCTCAACAACTGCATTTATATGAAACACAAGGCTTGCCAAAATCTGAGGCTGGGGAATCAACCCCCCCCCCCCCATCCCACCCCCCTCTAAATAGCCTCAATGTGTCCAAACCCTATAAGGACTGGCCTCGTGCCCCTACAGAGGGTGGTTAAGCACACTATTATCACTCCTTACAGGAAAGCTTAGCTCTGGAGTCTGATGGATTTCTAGCAAAAACTTAATATAGACTGGAGTACGTACCCGCCATGTGAGCCTCCGCATGTGAGGGTGACCCTGGAGCCCAGTCCACCGAACTGGACGTCTGAAACTGAAAGCAGGGGACATGAGCTGTTCTATTCCAGAGCTGTCAAGTGATTATGTTATCAACAAGCCAATAGCACTGGAATTTTGACGGAGCCAAGTGTGCCGCAGCACACAGCCTAAAAAGTGAAGCCTAAACATTTTGATCGCCCCCTGGTGGCTGGATAGGTCACCAATAATAGGTCATAAACCCCACCCTTTTTTAAATAAAAAAATCCAATTACACTTTTTGTAATTTTGTAATAAAAGATGGTTTTTAGGTAGTTCACACTGAGGTATGTTCAAGTGTTCTTTTTTCCAATAAGTTTGGTTTTAGTTACTTATTCGATGCTATAAAAACAGAGTGTAACATCATGATTGAGTCTTTTACTATAAACTATCAAATAAATAAATAAAGAGCATAAATATGGCTGTCGAATTTAACATGTTAACACATGCAATTGATTAAATGCTTAAAAAAGTATTTTTTTCATTGTCTTTGTAAGACTGGAAAAACTGGAAGACGGCAACTCTCTGAGAGAACAAAGGAAATTAACATTTGAACTCACTCTTGTGCATCATTCGAGATGCAAGTCTCACCTCAGAATCATCCTAATCTACATCTCTTTCCCTCTTCCACCATTCCTTCTCTCTCATGCTGAGATCACCAAAATTCACCCAAGAATCTATATGGTTTAAATGTGAATAATTATCATACAGTATTACACATTTGGTATCTTTTGAAATGTCTCAGTGCGACTGGTACAAATATCTCATCCCCAAAGAAGTAAACCAAAAGGTAATAAGGAATTTAAGAGTTTAGAGATAACACGCACACAGAGGAGGGTGTGTCTTCCAGGCAAATGACATTCTGCTCCCAAAACGTATAAACTCTGAATGCAAATTCCCATTGTTAGCAAATGTTTCCAGGTGAAAGAAGTTTCTGTCTATATAAAGAAATGCAACAAGAGGCTCAGGGCTATTTGTAACTCAAATTAGCCCGTGATGCTGAGTGTATGCAAAACACTTCGCATCATGTATTTTATAATGTCAGGTTCTCATCTTCTCTCTTTATTCCAGAGCATTTGATGTTTTGTATTTATTATCTTTGAACTGATGAAATTGGCATGATACACAGAGGTGGACAAAGTACATAACTTCCTTACTTGAGTGAAAGTACAGATACTACTGGTCAAATATTACTCTGTTACAAGTAAAAGTTGTAAAGACCAATTTTTACTTAAGTAAAAGCACAGAAGTACTTGTTTTTAAAAGTACTAAGGTATCAAAATTAAATGTCAATGCATTGTTTTATTATTGTTGCATTGTTGTGTGTAATACTTACAGTACCTTATGCCTCTGAATCTATGCCTGCCTACCCTCATATCAATATCACATTTATTTCTAGAACACAGTTCCAGTAGTGGGATTGAATGTGAGATTTAATAAGTGCACTCAATAACGTCCACAATGGTTTCGGACACCCAAATGGCTGTTCCCTCAAATAGTGCCCTATTTAAAGTTTTTTGGCTTTTAGTATTAATATGTTAACCTTACTGTTATCTATAAGCTAGTGTGCTCCAAAACAATGACAAAATTTGCATTTAGAAGACCAAACCCAACGTTGAAAATGAAAATCAGGTTGATGTTAGAATCCAACGCTGGATTGACATTAATCTCCAACGTTGGACAGACGTTGTATTGTGGTTGAAAACGAAAATCGTGTTGACGTCAGAAACCGACGTCAGTCCAACTTCATTTCCAACCAAAATGCAACCCCTGCAACCAAAATCATCCCCTGACTGACATTACTACTTTCTACTCAAGGACCTTGACAGAATTGTAGTGGAGTAAAAAGTACGATATTTGTCTTTCAAATGTAGTGAAGTTAAAGTAAAAAGTTTCCAGAAAAAATAATACTCAAGTAAAGTACAGATACTCAAAAAGTGTATTTAAGTACAGTACTCAAGCAAATGTACTTTGTTACTGTCCACCTCTGATGATACATTTACCTGACATAATACATTGTTACATCTGATTTTATTCCAACTGACTCTGAAATTGTTTTCCCAAGTAGATTAAACGGATTTGTGTATTACCGCAAGTTTTGTGTCAGATTAGTGATGACCAATATTTGGCATCAATTCAAGTGTACTTGGTTTGCAAAGACAAGAAGTGAATTTCAGTTTAGGGCAGCAAATGTGCTGCTTGGCCAACCTAAATCTGGGAGTGTCGTATCAATGTGTCAATGTTACTTTAGATAAGTGTATGTGGTAAATTACGGCATGGCCAATCCAAAGCTATTATAAGAGAAGTAAAGTTGGTTGATGTATCTGTAGTAGTGGCCATACCTCTACTGAAGTAAACGTTACGTTAAATTCATGTATATGCAATTCCATGGGGGCTATACCAAAGTAGCTTTGATTGTGTAAGTGTGAATGCGACCAATCTCAGGTATATAGCATTTACCTCTTTTTAGTGACCAAAACTGACGAGCTTGTGAACGTGAGACCCGCGTTAAACAAGGCGTGAGGACCTCTGAGCGACATAGCTTCCTAATCTATACAGGTCAAATATAAGTAAAGAGTTAAATAGAACAATCAAATGTATTGCTAAACTATTATATAATTGACCAATAACCAATTGGCAATCTAACTTAAATTTGATGTTGTGATAAAATGTCAGATATAAAATGGAGTCAGATAAACTGTGAATGCCGATGGAGCTGTGCAGCAAAGCAGCAAAAACACCTTTATGTAAGATTATGTCCATAAAGTGGTGGGGAAAGTTTGTTGCAGTCTAAAGGGCCGTCTAACCAAAGAACGATACCTATAAAGATAACTACAGTAGTCAACATTTGAAGTGGATCAAAGAAATGAATCAAAGTTGTCCTAAGACAAGGACGGGTATTGTTCAAAATTCATGTATTAAATTAAAGGTTTTGATCCACTTCAAATGTTGACTACTGTATAACGATAACTATATTTGCGTCCACACCAACGAACGATAACGGTCTGTTTATTCTAAGCTTGCGCTGCGGTTTCACAGGGTACAACTGAACGTTTTTGCTCTTCTCATTGAATTTACAATTGTTTTCCATGCCAATTTTCTTGAAAAGTGGCTTGACTTGTCAAACAGTGGTGGATTTTTCTGGACCTCGGAGATTAACTTCTCGGCAATACTTCTCGTCTGCCGTTTTAAATGTGCAAGCCCTTAAACTAGAATAGATTCTGATTGGCTGTCAGTGTTTTATAGTTCAACAGCTGTAAAAAAAATCATTCCGAAAGTGATCCCAATGATATCGTTTCTCTATATCGTTATAGCTGTGGTGTGAACTCTGCTATTCTTTAATACTGAGAACGATTTTTAGAACTATATCTTTATCGCTATCTTTATTGTTATCGTCCTTGGTGTAAACGGGCCTTAATAGTTGCTTCCCCCAAATTCCACTGCTTCATACGTTCATCATTAAAAGCCTAGCAGAGATTCTATAGCAGGAATCAAGGTGTTTACGTTACTGTGCTTTTCTGCCTAGTCAGAATTCAGTATTTATATCAGACATTTACTGCCAAGAGTTAAACAAAGAAAGGCAAACACACACGCGCACAGAGACACACACACTGGGAGTGGCGTCGTTCCAGTGGTTGGGGTTTTAACTGCGCTCAAGAAACGCTCGTGCTCAATGTCGGCTTTCAGGAAATATTGGCAAAAGCATATTATTTGAAATCCCACCACATTTCTCAAATTTCTCCCTCTCTGGCCAGCTAAATAGCAGCCATAACACACACACACACACGCAAACCAGAGTGGCTAACATTAATTGAGCAATTCATATGTAGGGCAATGGAGACTGGGAGTTTTAAACAAAGATGTTTATTGTTCTAAAGAACAAGGCCATAGCTATGTTCCTGGTGTGGATTAAAATTAAATTTTCACATGATGAATCTTTTTGCTATCTGGAGTAGTTGTACAGTATAATTTCACCCTGCTTTGACTAAACGAAGACACGCTACAAAGACTTTTGACCAATTCCATATGTAGGAACACAAATCCAAATACTTAGCAGCAACCAAATCCAAATGTTAATGTGACTAGCTATCCTGATGCACTTCGGCTCAAATAAAAGCAATCCGTACCTTCATTGGTCCATATCTCTGATTTGACGTGGTCAGAGAAGAGGATGATGATTCCAGTGACTATTAGATCGCCAAGGCATGACACTAAACCGGGCATCTGTGAGGGAAGGAGAAAAAAACAACAGTTTAGGCTGTTAGTCAAAGGGAAGTTAATGGGTATCATCCTGTGTAAAACGTCCACCTGCTTAGCAACCATCAAGGCTGTGAAACAACATAACATTTAACCGCTCTAATTTTGATATAGGCAAACAAGACACCATGGTAATACGTGCGTGACCATCTGATATGTCTGTATAAACAGCACAGAGAATCAACATCACTGCAAAGCGGTGTTGACATGGATGATGGTCGGTTTTAACAGTTCTGCAGAATTCTGGGAAGTTATTTGGCTAAGTATATTCGCAATAACTAACTGTTGAGGACATTCTGGGTTATGACGTCAAATGAAAAGGTCCCACTATCTGAAAAACGGCCCAAGGGAGCCTTGTGTCAACAGACTGTAAACATTTTAAACAAATACTGTAACTGACAGGACACATCTGTCATGTATGCGGCTGGGATTTGCCTGGCAGGTATTGTTTTATGACAAACGGATGCATCTAAAGCGTAAAGGAAAAGCAAAGTAAAGTAAATGCAGGAAATATCTTCACATTCCAATAGCTGAGGTCACTAAACCTCACAACAAGACTCAGGGGAGTTTATTAATTCATTAATGGCAGAAAATGATTTCCAAACGGAAATGATAAACAAAGGTTATGACCGTATGACTTATTTTTGGGAAACTTAAATTTCAACAAACTACACAATTAGGGAGCAAAAACAAGTAGAGAGGAAAATAAGTAAATTAAATAATTTCTGAATTAATTACATTTAAAATAATAACATTTATTTAAAATAAAAAAAAGTGTTGTGTTGTAAAAAAAATTTTTTTAAAGATTTTTTTTGGAGATTTTTTGTTGGAGTGATGATAATAGTAAACATAAATCCGAAGCAGATAGACAAGGTATCTTGCTTTGAGAATATGGTATTTAACATCATACAGAAGACATTTAAGAGATCATCTAGCTCCATAATTGCCAGAAAAATCACAGTGAAATTGTACATTAATAACAAATTAAACACACAAACAAAAAAAATGGACACTGAAATTTCCAATTTACTGAAAGTTACAGTACACACTGAAATGAGCACTGTGAAAGATTTTTACTTCCATGTTTATTTTACTTCAGGGCATCACCTTACCATATCTGGATAGGGCTTCAGACAGAACATTAATTTGTTGATAAAATCACATTGTCTTGACTCGCACATGTATGACGCATCAGACCGCTGTCAGTTTGGAAAACTGATGTTCTAAAACCACAATGTGTGCTGATAACCACAGAAGATAAACAAACAAAGACACCTTTAAACCACTGGGCTTCCCAGTAAAAACCATGGAACCAAATTTATCTGGGGTCTTTCCTGCTACTTCCGCTAAATGTGAGCAAACCATAGGGTTGTGCGATATGTATTATCTACGATAATATCCCTAATGTTTGTTTTAATGATATGCAAGCCGGCATTATCGAGAATGTCAGTCGCTTTACAAGAGCCAAACAACAAACTTTCAGTTCACGACGTAGTCTGGCCATTTTTCCCTCCTTGGGTTTAGTCTTATATTAAATGATTAATGATAGCAATGTCACACAAGAGTGCTCTTACTGAATATCAACACACATTTCATGAGTGATTCAATGACCAAATGAATCAGCCTTTTGAATAAATGACTCAATGACTCAACTCGTGAAGCAGCCAAATAGATATAGTACAGTATAGTAATAAAATAAACTTCAGAAGATCTAAGAACTGGATTCACTGAAGTTTGTGGCATTACATTTATTAGATATTCAAAGACTTGTTTAATTCAAATAAATCCGTATTTGCTGAATGTCATAATGTCTTAGTCCAAGAATTAATACTTAACCAACTATTTAGCCCATATCATTATCGTCAACTTCTTGAGCATCATGGGAGAGCAGACGGGTCAGAGAAACCCTCAGGATTTTGTCATCATTCTTGGCAGCAGTAACCCAGTAGCCTGATTGTAGAAGATTATATGTAGTAGTAATCAACAGACACATATTTTAGTGAAAACGACACAATCCTCCACAGTAAATCAGTTTTCAGAGGGGAAAAGTAAGACTAAAACTCACAGAGCAGTAAAAACATCCTTGATTTTTATTTCAATATGGTTTAGCCATCATTAGTATCTGACATCTCTTGGTAATTCAGAATATATGAATTTTTCTCAGTGCATCAAAGAGTTTGACTTCTCAAAACCACAGGCTGAAGTTGTTCCCATTAGTTTTATGCTACTTTATTGCAGGACTGCACCAATCTGCAATGTTTTTCCCTCACTGCTAATCTAAAACACAGGCTTATAATGCCTTGCAATTATCATATTATGCTTTTTCAGATTGTATATTTCATGCACTGTGTAATAGCTGTTTGTGAATGTAAAAAGTCTGCAACGTTTTAAAGATTGCAATTATTGTTTCCCCACAGAAAGAAGTGATTCTGAACTTACTTAGGTTTGTAATACATTTGCATAATGCCAGCCTATGGTCTTCATTGGCTGAATGTGAACAACGTCTACTTTAACTCTCAAACACTGTAGTTGTTGCTGAGACTGAAAGAGTTTGGTTCATGTTGTTGTCATGTCAAGAAGACACTGTTTTCTGTGCTGCAAAAGCAACTTCCAAAGGATGAGGACACGTGCTAAAATTGAAACGGTAAAACCTAGCCTATGTCATGGTTACTGTTTGTATCTCTGTGTATACAAGTGCTGAGGAAGATTGAAATTCAGATATGGTAATGAGTGTTTGGTTTCTGACACATGCTGTAAACGGAAGACCAGTCATTGCAGACTGGGCCATCTGACCAATCAGAGCAGAGTAAACCAATCACAGACTGGGCCATCTGACCAATCAGAGCAGAGTAGACCAATCACAACAGACTGGGCCATCTGACCAATCAGAGCAGAGTAAACCAATCACAACAGACTGAGCGATCTGACCAATCAGAGCAGAGTATACCAATCACAACAGACTGGGCCATCTGACCAATCAGAGCAGAGTAGACCAATCACAACAGACTGGGCCTTCTGACCAATCAGAGCAGAGTAGACCAATCACAACAGACTGATCGATCTGACCAATCAGAGCAGAGTAGACCAATCACAACAGACTGGGCCATCTGACCAATCAGAGCAGAGTAGACCAATCACAACAGACTGAGCGATCTGACCAATCAGAGCAGAGTAAACCAATCACAACAGACTGGGCCTTCTGACCAATCAGAGCAGAGTAGACCAATCACAACAGACTGAGCGATCTGACCAATCAGAGCAGAGTATACCAATCACAACAGACTGGGCTATCTGACCAATCAAAGCAGAGTAGACCAATCACAACAGACTGGGCCATCTGACCAATCAGAGCAGAGAAGACTAATCACAACAGACTGAGCGATCTGACCAATCAGAGCAGAGTAAACCAATCACAACAGACTGGGCCGTCTGACCAATCAGAGCAGAGAAGACCAATCACAACAGACTGAGTGATCTGACCAATCAGAGCAGAGTAGACCAATCACAACAGACTGGGCGATCTGACCAATCAGAGCAGAGTAAACCAATCACAACAGACTGGGCCGTCTGACCAATCAGAGCAGAGAAGACCAATCACAACAGACTGAGCGATCTGACCAATCAGAGCAGAGTAAACCAATCACAACAGACTGAGCCATCTGACCAATTAGAGCAGAGTAGACCAATCTCAACAGACTGGGCGATCTGACCAATCAGAGCAGAGTAGACCAATCACAACAGACTGAGCCATCTGACCAATTAGAGCAGAGTAGACCAATCACAACAGACTGGGCGATCTGACCAATCAGAGCAGAGTAGACCAATCACAACAGACTGGGCGATCTGACCAATCAGAGCAGAGTAGACCAATCACAACAGACTGAGCGATCTGACCAATCAGAGCAGAGTAGACCAATCACAACAGACTGAGCCATCTGACCAATTAGAGCAGAGTAGACCAATCACAACAGACTGGGCGATCTGACCAATCAGAGCAGAATAGACTCTCAGAAAGGAGGGGTTTAGAGAGGCTGAATCTTTGATCTTGGATGCATGTAAACATATTGAAGGAGGCCTTCAAAACAAAATTAAGAACCTTTAAAATAGCATTTAGCATCATAAAAATAGCACTTTAAAAGTTTCATAATGTGAGTTAAGCTCACAGAATGTACAATTAATCCTGTACAAGTGTATCTTAGGGTGCCAAACCTGAGGGCATCTCAAAGCCAGCAGTGGTCATTCTCTTATTTGACGTAGTTTGTTATCTGGATGGCCTCCATGTTCTCCACTCTCAAAAGACTGTCAAATTCAGCATTGAGGTGCAGCTCCTTTCACGTTCCATAAAAACCTTCTGCATGTTATCATCAAGCATTTGCAAGAGTAAAGTGTTTTTCTGTTGGTCTGAAATGGGACATCGCACTTTAAACCACTTAAAGGCTGTCTGATTATAATAACAGTGGTTGGACAGTGTGGACTGAATGTTTCAGGGAGAAATTATAAATATGTTAAGTGTATGTTGTTGTTGGTAAATGATTTTATAAATCTATACAGTTTTGCCTGTTTTAAGATACTGTCAACTCTAAGCATTTGCTTAAAATCAGGCCTTAATCATTACAATATACAGTTGAAATAATAATATTTTAGCTCTTTTGAAACTTTTCAAAAGGAAAAAAAATAATAAACTAATTAAACAAAACAATTATAATATTAACTGTCAATACTATACCACAATACTATTACTATATAAATATATAATATACAGTACCTGTATGTATGTAAGATTTGTCAAAAAAGTCAAAAAAGGTTTATATTTGAAATCATTTATGTTAGATTGTAATAATTTTTACTTTTTTTACAGCATTTTTGATCAAATATGAGAGACTTCTATCCAATCCATTAATTATTCCAAATATTCATGTGTGTGTGTGTGTGTGTGTGTGTGTGTGTGTGTGTGTGTGTGTGTGTGTGTATTATGTGAAAAAAATAATTATTGCTAAATGAGAAGAAAAAAATTATAAACACTAACTGTGACTAATACAAATATGGTAACCATAGTATTATGCATGTTATGTTGTTTATTACTTAATTTAAAAATATATAGAAATTATACAAATAAAATGGATTTACACACATTGCATATTAGACAGGATCATATAACACACCATCAATTGTTCTGTCACAAGATCTGTTTGCCTTTCGAATCTCTCGCAGAGTGGATGCACCTGCGGCTCTTTGTGACAGAGCCAAAAAGGGCAGAGTTATGATTCCGGCTTCATCACCCCCACCCAATGGAATGCTTTGACTTTTCCTTAACCACAAAAATGCATCTCCACACAAGAGCTCTACCTTCAACATGTCAAACCCACAGCGTGAAAAACCAAGAGCTAAGCGGTGACCACAAGCCAGCGGTAAATTATATATCAGTGGCATATCCTTATATATTATTTAGTCTGTTGCCTGTTGTTGTTCAGGATGGCTGGTTCGAACGCAACAGAACAACGGAGCATCTGGCGAAGATAAACATAGAGCTGTTAATCCATGTTAAAAACAGACCCTCAGTACCCATAACATCCTTTAACTTTTCCCAACATTATGGGCAGGTCTAAAGGTTTTTAAATAATAATAATAATAAATTATATTATATTATATATATATACTGTGTATAATTATTTTGTATATATAAATACACACACATGCATGTATATATTTAAGACAAATGTGTTATTTATATCTAAAACATTTATATTATAATATATACAGAGATTATTATATAATAATAATGATATTATATAAACAAGAGATTATTATATTTATAATAATATACTTTATATACAGTAATCATTGCCCAGCACAAATAAATATATTCAACAATACCCATATTTTAAAACTAGTGGCAAAAATAGTACCCAGTAAGATCACTCACAATACAAATTTTGCTATAATAATGGAGTATCTATACATGCTATGAATATCCTATGACAATCATTCATAAAAGTTTTGTTTATGTGCCATTACAAGATCTTATTGAACAGTGGTACCAAATGTTCCTAAAATTGCCATTTATGAAAATTGAATGGCTTTGGAGAATTTTTCCAACCACACGTTTTCATATTTGAATACTCAAAGCCAAAACAAACACATACACACACACACATGCACATATGCCGGCCAGATGTTGAGTTTGCATATTCAAGCATGTGAAAAAAAAAAAAAATGAAAAAAAAAAAAATAAATTACAACCACAACGCATGACAACTATCAGGTTCTGGAACACAAAAACACACACACACACACACACACACACACACACATATGGATAGCCTTCCCAAAATATGAATCATCAGAAAACCCACACGCAACTGTAACTCTGCTCATACATTAGAATCAACCTCACTTCACTACACCAATCGAATCAAATACCAGCCTATGGCTCTGTTCCAAAACCTACATATAGAAAACTTCAACTTAAAATTACAATTTTAAATGTTGCCTTGGCAACTAACTAAGATAAAATAATTTTAAGTTGAAGTACTAACATAACTGAAACTAAAATAAATAAAATAATATAAACATAAAAACTAAATCAACATATAAAAATATGTTGGCAGAGGCTATTTACACTAACTGTCTGATTGAGCCAGACAAAATTACAAAAGAAACAGGAGCAGGAGCATGGAGAGCCTGCGTTTGAAACCACCTTTTCCCAAACTCATTCTTCTCCATTTTCCCTTCGCACAGATTACACTTAGTTACGATAATTTTACACTTAGTTACGATAATACACAATACACATAAAAATACATAACACACAAAAGTATTTTTTGTTGAAAGGACCACGAGCTGGCACTTGAACTCGGGTATGTATAAAGTTACAAAAGCTATTCGGTCAAGAGCAGTGAGTGATTTCCTTGTCTTTTGGTGTTTGATTAAAAACACAGACAGCAGGAATATTAGGCTACTGTCACTTTAAGAAATAATACCCAGATCTAATATACCTAATACACGTGTGTTGTCTTTCTCTACTGTTTACGTTCACTTAACCTACTATGTTTGCTAGGATACTCACAAAGACGGGCATGCTGACATAATTTTTGTGTGAATTTGTTAGTTTAAGCGCAAGACTTGAAAGAGAACTCAATATTTGTGTGCTTTCTGTGTGCGTGCTTCGGATGAAGTCGCGTAACGTTGTAACGTACAGCAGCTCAACAGCTGTAGCAATTGAACTGCATTTTGCATTGTACCTAATGAATACCTTTTCATATACAATACCTACATTTTTTTTTGCCATCTTGTGTAACTAACTATGCAAATACTGTGTTTAAAAAAAAACAAAAAAAACAGAGTAGCAAGATATTTGCTAATATATTTCCATGAATGCACAGAATACTATCCTACCACCGAACATTAGCATTGTCTTTAAAACTATTTAAGTCCTATTCATTTAGAATGATTTCATAAAATACTTCCCTTAAAGGTCAAATTAAGTCCCCAGTACTTAGTTACTAATCGTTTTGCAAGAAAGACAATCGACCAGAAGGGGAAAAAAAGAGAGGTGGAGGAGGATAGGGGGAACTTGAGGGAATCAAGTTGCCTCAAAGTAGGAAAGACAGCCAAGAAAGTGCGAAGGAATGTGCAAGTCTCGCCAACATTTTATGTTTCTTTCCATTGAATTCCAGCGTTTGTTCCGTGGGGTTGCTACGCCTGCCAATAGAGGCCAACTCTCAAAGTGCTATGATAACAAGAGATAAGACTCTTATATGAGTCTTTTCTGATATAATATCATTTTCAATGTCAGCTGAGCTGCAACAATTGTATCTCCATCTGCTTCACAAGCTTATCGCCCATTGCCGATGTTTGTATATGGAAAATTGAAAAGGCATTGTTGATAAAAGGCGTAGAAGTAAAGACATCCTGTGGCCTTGTGTGAGGTATTGCTCGAAAAAAGAACAATGCCTTCGCCGACTCCAAGCACACTTTTCGGTACGCAAACACTTTGCAGCATCTTCTGTTTGGACATCTAAACAAGTTCACTCATTTCAGAGGTCGTTTGTCTTTCTTTCCAGCTCTAATCATTAGGACCCTTGCAGTGCAATGCAAGTCTAAGCACAGATCGCAAATATGACTCATGAAGTAACATGCAGTCTTTTTACGAGGGAAAATGCAGATAGGACGACTGAAAATAGACAGTGTTCCCTCTTTGGCACATTCCAACTCATCCAACACGCCTGAATGGAAAACAGACTGCCTGACAAATGGAAAGGCTCACGTGAGGAATGTGAGGCACATTTACCCTGGTTTTCATGCATTCTTCTCTGACAGTTGTTTCCTAACCCACATGCATATGCAAGCGGCGTTTCAGACAAAATAATTAATCAGTGCAAGTGACATTTCTCTAGATTATCACCTTTGCAAAGGGCAGCGGTTGAGAACAATAACCCTACGAGAGAGCTGATGGTGCACTGGACAAAACTGCCATTTACGTTAATCTCCTGTGTGTAATGAGCCTGGTCAACAGGAACATAAAATGTGTTTGAACTTTAACACTTGATCTGGCACCAGCTAATTTCGGCAACAGATGCTTGATGGAAGCTGACAATGGCAGCACGGAAAACCAATATAGTTGTTCTTAATAAAGTTAAAGTACGCTTGAATGCTTTAAGCATATTAAAAAGACAGCTAAATCAATGATTAGCCGTGATTAGTATCACAACTGCAGAAGTTACATTTATATCTTATAAATAAGAAGGTCAGACTTTGAATTCTGACTGGAATCACTTCAAAACAATTGAATACACCTCTACTATGAGCAGCATGTTTTAAGCTACTGTATTAAAATTAATTGAGCTATTTTTTAGAGCATAAAGTTAAATATGTTGGGGTGACACTGTAAAACTCATTGATAATGACAAAAAAATATGTTTTTACTTTATGCTTGATGGTTACACCACAGGACATTTCAATTTTAACTTTTCTTGAAAACGGATTGAGTTTTCGGCACATGTGTTTTACATTAGATTTTCCCTTAGTTCTCATGACCCTTATTCCAAGTTGCTATCCAACCAGAAATGTAAACACAATTACTTATTTAATCTGCAAAAGTAAATAATACAGATAGATAAATATAAAACACTGGTAACACTTTTGTTTGGGTCCAATTCTCACTATAAACTAATTGCTTATTAGCATGCATATTACTAGGATATTGGATGTTAATTAGTACTTATAAATCACATATTAATGCCTTATTCTGCATGACCATATTCTACATCCCTTAATCAAGCCAATACCAAAACTTAACCACTACCTTACTAACGATTAATAAGCAGTAAATTAGAAGTTTATTGAGGCAAAAGTCATAGTTAATAGTGAATATGTGTTGCCCAAACTAAAGTGTGTCCAGAACACTATATTAGTTGGGGATTAATACATTTTTCGGTAACACTTTAGTTTAGGGTCCAAATCTCACTGTTAACTAGTTGCTTGTTAGCATGCATATTACTAGGATATTGGCTGGTAATTAGTACTTACAATGCACATATCATTCTGCATGACTATATTCTACATTCCTTAATCCAACCCAATACCTGAACTTAACAACTTACTAACTATTAATAAGCAGTAATTAAGAGTTTATTGAGGCAAAAGTTGTAGTTAATAGCTAGTAAATAGTAAAAAAAAAAAAAAAAAAAAAAAGGACCCTAATCTAGTGTGACCAATTTTTCCTATTATATTATTATTAAAATACCCCTTCCTCATACTTAAATAACTTTAAGTGGCTCTTGAGGCGTATCGCTTTAATCTTGTTGTATTCACTTGTGAACAGCTAAACAACATAAACATATTGTTTAGCCAAAGAAAATAAATGAAATATATAAAAACAAACATTTCTTTAATGTCTTGCTAATGTTATCTAACCACGCCCTTCTTGAAAAGCCATTTATCTAAATCTTGAAAAAATTGTTTGATTTCCTACTCGTGTCCTTGTAAGTTTGAGATGATTGGATGCGTTTTCCCAGAGTTGCCTGCGGTGCAGGGCCACTGCAGGTCTTCGGAAAAAGAGAGAGAGCGGTTCAAGCACATCTTCGCAAGAGACGAGTTTCAAGGGATTCAAGGAAAATAAAGCTGTAAGTAATCTTCCCTGTTGTTTGAATGGGCAGAGGTTGCTAAACAGCCCAGGATGTGGACACACAGGGGACCAGGGCTTGAGTTCTGTCTTCGTAACTTGAATATAGACCACCCAGGGCCCTTCAGATAAAGGTTTGCAGATAATTGACTGGCAGTGCTTGCAGAATATGAGCCCAAATTCTAGAAGAATGGTGATGGGGTCCGGGTCTATTGGGAGAGAGGTTGCCCATTTCAGGAAGAATGGGTAGGGATGTTTTTTTCATCTGAAGATATGGACTTTGTCCAAACATAAACACTAGGTACAAGATTAAGTCTAGTTGGCCAACAACTGGTGGTTTTCAGTCTTACAAAGGAATACTGGAATTTTTGTTACCATGAGAACAGCACTGAAATGATGTTGTGTGCACTGCCAGCTTACCTAAGGCAAATAAGACTTAATGACTTTAACTTCTTCTGGATCTGGAAGGACCTGGAACTCAACCTGACGTAACTTTGAATATCACAAATCAGCCTATCAATCTCCTTTCAGAATTCATCGAATATCATCGCTGTCAGGCAGAAACCTTGCATCTCCATGTTTCGTAATTTTTATTTACAGCCTTCACGTATTTCTGTGGGTTTTACAAAAACGTAACCAATGAAAAGTATTTAAAAAAAACTTGTGACTACACCTAGTATTTCCATTGGATCTTCAAACTCAAACTGTCAATCAAACCTTATAACTCCGCCCCCGCACGGTGGAAGGGTAAATAAAGTACTGGTTCCTTAAATAAGTACAGCATCTTCTTTACTCAAGAAACACTATAAATATATAAAGACTAATGTTTTATGTATTTGAGGAGCGGAGAAGAGTGTTTTATTCTAGCATTTATCATCGAGTCGTAGCCAATAAATAAATAGCTTGCGTGTGGCACTTCATCTTTAATAACATGAGATTGTGGCCAAATTATAGAAAAAAAAAAAAAAACTGACTGACTGACTTCATAACTACAGTAAACGTTATAACCTGTAAGCTGGTGAAAACTTAATGCGATGCACTTACCACCGAAATTCGCTGGTCAAAAACCTTGTGACTCAATTTGCAGCTTAATTTTGGTAAAATGTTAATAATTGAATGGCACATGCAAGTGTCTGACTATATATAAAGCCACAATGCTGTGTTTAATTATTTAAAAACTACAGTGTTTTTTCCATTTCTTGAAAAGTAGCGTTTTTTGCAAAACAAGGACTTCAGGATAGATTATTAAACACTTGTGTGCACTTGACTGTCCAGAGATTAACATCTGTAGAAATCTACCACAAACTTCCAATGTCAATGTAGGTTACAGGAACTGTTCATCTAAAAATGGAAATTTTGTTCTTATTTACTTACTTTCATGTAATTCCAAAGCTTTTCCAATTGATTTACTCCATGGGACACAATGATTAATTTTTGAGGAATATGAATGAGGACTGGGGTGGTCCTGAAAGAAGTGTTGTACTTCAGATAGTTTCATTGAATCAGTTAACACAACACTGTCTGAATGATTAATTTCTGAATTGGACTGATCCAGGTCTCTGTGACTCAGTACAACAATGTATGACTTTGTTAGTCATGTGGAATAACTTATATGATACTTTTATTGAGCTTTTGCACTCTTTTAAAGCCTGAAAGCTCTGGTCCCCATTCATCGTAATTGTGTGGAAAAGAATGACCAGTGCTTAATTCAAAGTCTTCCCTTTTCAGTTCTATGAAAGAAAGTAATGATGAAAAAAGAATGAAAGAATTTTTAATCTTTAACTAATCTTTTAGGTTTAGTTCAATGGCAAATTGTTGCCAAACTATGTAGACTGGATAAAATCCATGACAATAATGGTTGCGGATCAAAAGAAAAAAAAGTTATCATCCACATTGTCAAAAGACGTCAACCTTTCTGCAAGGCTCCAGTGTCTCTAAGGAAGTGTAGAAGTAAATTTAACCTGGGTAATGACACAGAAAGCAAATAAACAAGTGAGCCAATGCATTTTTCAAGTTGCCCACCCAAAGCCTCTGTGATCCCCTTCTACATGGGGAAAGCAGATGATCTAACTAGTCAAAGAAAGAAAATAGCATCTGTTTGTGGACTGCTCACAGTCAATGTTTGTGCAGTTTGACAGACACAGCTAAAAGTCTCCTCGAAAGGGGTAAATTACGCACATTTGGACCTGGCTTTGAAAACAGGCATCAGTTTGACGTGAAACGGGGATAAGGCTGCGGAGCACAAGAGCTATCATAGCCACTCAAGGCTGGAATTTCCTCAGGCACTGGCCAGAATAAGATGGCTACCAGATGCCAGCTATTCACTAAGCTTTTGGCTGGTTTCCCAGGAGAATTGCAGCCTCAGCCAGTTCTGCTTGAAGGTAGACTGTCCGTGAACACTTACCCTCATTTTACTCAACACAGGATTAAACAGAAAGGACAAAAGCATCCTCCACTGATTGATTGCCTTGTTCTTTGGTTCCAAACATGGCCTGAAGACTTGATTACAACTGAGTATGGCACAAACTTTCTCTTGGAAGCAGCACCTTTCATGGAAGTTGCACTTTGGAGCATTCTTGGTTTATGACACCGGTCCATTGCCTCGAACAAGAGGTTTTCATAGACCGCAGTTGTGAGTCACAGTTAAAGCCAAACTTGGAAACGTTCATTGACCCATCAACCTCTGCACCGTGTGAAAGCCACTATCTGCTCTTCGAAAGCAGACGTCGCCGTGCTCAAGGAATTAGAAGATCTCTCTGAAGAAGGACCTCATCGACAATGACAGCTCAACACCAGCCTCGGCTGCTTGGCATTTAAAATGGCGCCACAGTCCCGCTGCATGTAATTATGGAGGCCGTACGGGCCAAAGCTCACTTCGACAAGCTACCACATCACGAACAGCACAAAACTCCACAAAGCCAACATGTCATTTCAGCAAACAAGCAAAGGAAATAAATGTCAGACGACACAAAGCTCAGACCAGCAGCTGCAAGAGCCTGTTTCTTGAATCTGTATCTGGCATGAGGAATATGGCACTGGATCTGCAGAGTCTCTTTATATGCAATCAATGCCAAAATGCCAAGTGAGTCATGGGGAGTATAAACCCCTGGAGTGCATTGTGAAGTGCTCTGAATGGCTTGTTGAACGTTCTCCAGTGTCGTTTATCAAGTCTCAGGCTGGTTGAAGGTTGACACAACTCCCTGCGGAGGTGATACTGTTTGACCTGCTGCATGTGATAGG